>NC_137609.1:36569856-36804856 GCF_963280865.1 Gymnoscopelus braueri
AGAGCTGAGGTTAAGATTATTGACACCTCTGCATAGCTTTTACCATGGGCAAGTACAACGGCATCATCTGCATACATCTGGACATGTAGATTTTTACATACTTCAGGTAGGTCATTTATGTACAGTGAGAACAGAATTGGACCTAGTATTGAGCCCTGGGGGACACCGACCGAACAGGTGTGGTAGGGGGATTTAACACTGTTTACACTTACACACTGTTTTCTGGTGGATAGATAGGAACTAAACCATTGTATAGCTTCTGGGGAAAAATGTAAATGTGTTAATTTGGACAGGAGGACCTGGTGACAGACGGTGTCAAACGCCTTCTTGAAGTCCAGGAACACCGCCATTGCACAGGGAGCTCTGTTCAAAGCACATTTCAATTTTTCTATGAATTTAGTAGATACCTACCTTAGATACCTGCACTTTTCATGCTGTGTGACGACCCCCCCCCCCCCACACACACACACACACACACACACACACACACACACACACACACACACACACACACACACACACACACACACACAGTCAGCCACTTCATTTGGATGGCTTCCACAAAGGGTTGGGACAGCAAATAGGAATCCGATCAACCGAGGCGCAGCACTGAATCATCGTCCCCGGCTGGTGTTCAAGGACATTAAGCAAAAATGTTGATTCTCCAAGTTTAGGGATTCTGACAAGTGGGACTGATGGGAGGACTGTAGCATTGAGGCAGGTGTGTGAAAATGGCTGATTTATTCATTGTTTCATTTGGGGCTACGGTTTACAAATAGGAAAAGAAAGAGTGTGAGGAGGTTGGTGAAATGAACTGGGTGAGCACATTCAAATGTCATTTAAATAGTCAATTATGGATCCCGGGGCACTAATACCTCTCCATATTTACCCTTCCTCCACAGCAGCTGTTTGATGTGCAAAAATACGGAAGATGTATGTGAGAAAGCGATTTGTTGTCATGTTCGGTCCAAAATGGCAGTAGCGCTATCTCACGCCATCTTGCCAAATTATGCACCACAGTTCCCTAGTTCCCTCTCTTGGTATCAAAGCTCTTTGTTTCCATTCCAACCAAACACTACACTAGCTATTTCACTGATTAAACTTAAACCATATACTTTGTTGACTGGGCTCCCCAAGGACTCTATCCTTAGCCCCCTCATTTTCTCCCTCTACACCAAATCTCTTCGCCGAAGATAGCTGATCTATAGTACAAGCTAGCAATGTGTGGCAACACAATGCGTTGTTATTTTCGGCAAATGCGTGGCCTCTCTTTTTAGCTGTGAATTAATATAAGCCAGTCTTTCTGTCTGTCTGTCCAAAATGTTCAAGTAACCGCCAGTTTCAGCTTGTCACAGATGACTTCACTGAAATGCATCAAGAATGCCTCGAAGAAAATACAAATACCTAAATTAACATAAATCCCATTTGCACTTTTATCAGCAGATGTTTGGTTTCAGTTACAACAGGTATATTTTTCTACAAACTACTTTCTCACACACAACCCAACACAAACCAGGGCAGCACCTGCCAGACTTATGCATGCGCAATGCAACCGTTGAGTAGAGAAGCTAGCAATCACACAAGGGCTAGAAATGAATCCGTTCCTGAGATATTTTTTTTTTTTGTCTTGATGTGACAGTTTATGAGACCATTAACTGGCTGTTCTGCATAAATTCCACATCCAGCCATAAACTGAGACGTCCTCTAAATGTTTTATTTTTTTTATCTTTTCCTCTCCAACTTCTTCTCCATCATTCTTTCTTGTTCTCAGGTTCCCTCTTTCCCCAACTGATGAGGCACAGAGGTGACATCAGGTTGAAAGAATTGGTGACATTTGAGTACTAAAGGTCCATAACCGTATAATAACCAGGGAAGCCAGAGCCCAGAGCAATGCTAACATATATGTCAAACTGCTTGGAAAGGAGATATACGCACATGCACACACATACACATACACTCACGTACGCCTGTGTGCACGGAAATGTACCACTTTGAAGCCACACAAACCTAATCCCGTCCTGTTCAGTGCCAAGATTTGCACTCCCGTTTGGTTTCCTCTCAACACTACTTCAGAAGGTACTTGAACCAACACACAATACGATTCAATCATGTTAAATCAGTCTGTTAGAGCTTGCATGAATAGCTCTGGAACAGAGCCATGTACATGGTGTTCCCACTCCCTAATGGACGAGGTCCTTTTTTATCATCGCAGAGTAGACAAAGCTCTATTTTTGGAACGCCAATTTGTAAAACCTTCTGCTTAAAGGGAAACAAAATGATACATTGTGGAGCTACATCAATTCTGGGAGATCATTATACAGGCTCATTTCACCGTGTATTGAAGAGCTTCATATGAAAGCCAAGGCTTCTGTGCTAATCTCTATTGGTAGAAATTTAAAGTGGAAGCTTTACACACACAAAAAAAATATTGTTTTACAATTATATAACTAGTAATCTTTAATCTTTAACTTTTTGTACTTTTTAGCTGTGCTAGATAGGCTCTAAGAAAAAGGTACTGCATGTTGATCAGTTGGTGTGTCTGTCTGTTCACATCCACCTATCCGGTCCCAAACAAAAGTATTGGCTGGATTGACATGGAATTGTCTGTGGAACGTCATGCTCCTCAGAAGGGGATGGTCCCTACTGATTGTGGTGACCCAATGGCCAAAACGTCCAATTTAACACAGAATATCTCAAAATACATTGGCCAAATCGCCATGGAACTTAATGCACTCATGCAGGATTAAGCCTACTGGATGAACAGTATTTCTCAATAGTTCTATTTGGCATCTTCCATATTCTATCACATCCATTTATGGGAATAAAGGACTTTAATGTGATTAAAGAGGTATATGAAATTAGACAGGGACTGAATTGTATGCTGTATGTGTCCCAATATGTTGAGAAAATTGCACAAGCACATTGTTTGTGCAAGCACATTGTTATCCTTATCCATTTATGTAAACACAGAGGTAATGTTTGACATTAAAGTGAGTTCAGTTATTAAATGACCTTCAGAAGAATTTGAAAACCAAGCCACAAGCCACATGCATAAATTGCCACATGGTTGGCATCATGTCAGTATCATGGTCAGTATCATGTCAGAATTTTTTTGATTTGAAAATTTTATTGGAGGATAAACCCCTTGAGATGCAGCATCTCGTCTTCCAGGGGGTCCTCAGGCACAACACACAAACACTGACACAAAACAATCACATAACATACAACAACAACAAAACATACACATAAGGGCTCTCACACCATCCCAGACCAGTCTACATCTGTTATGCCATAATAAAAATAATAATAATAAAAATGAAAAAATAAAATAATAATAAAACAATCAATTATGAAATCAAAAGCAAGAACAGTTAGATTTTAGGGAATCAAGCAGAGATATTTTGAAAACAGAAAATGAAATAATTGATCTAAGTAAAGTGGATAAATTGTTCCAATCAGAAGGTGCTTTAAACTTAAAAGAACGTCTCCCAATTTCTTTGTTTATACCGACAGGTACCTCAAAAACAGGTTGTTGTGTATGTCTTAATGGGTATCTTGAACTGAACGGACGTAAAAGCTCTTTCAAATAAGAAGGATAATTAAAGTAAATACATTTAAAAACAAAAAGCAACCAATGAAAATGTCTCCTATCATGAGGAGATAACCAGTTTAACGTATCATACAGAACACAGTGATGTGTACTGTAAGGACACCGGAGTACAAATCTACATATATTATTGTAAACTACATTTAACGAATGAAGATGTGTCTCAGAGGTGTTCTGATAAATGATGTCACAATAGTCAATGATAGGAAGTAGAAGCTGCTGAACAATATGTTTTCTTATTTGAAAAGTAAAACAGTTTATTGATCTATACATTAATCTGAGACCATTATTTACTTTACTCCTAAGAGAATCGATATGGGGCTTAAAGAAAATTCCGAATCTAACCAAAGGCCTAAGTATTTGAATGTTTCCACTGTTTTAAGGGGAGAGCCATCTGTAAAAAAAATAGACAATTCAGAGGATGTACGATTAAGAAAATACCGAGTACCAAACACCATGCTGCACGACTTCTGCTTGTTTAATATAAGATTATTATTTAAAAGCCATTTTTGAACCAGATTGAATTCCGTTTGCAAGGAGCTTTGAATTTTGGATATATCACAATCAGATGTATAAATAGCTGTGTCATCAGCATATAACTGTATGGAGCAATTTGTACATATTTTGGGAAGATCATTAATGAAAATGGAAAAAAGTAAAGGACCTAAGATTGATCCTTGTGGTACACCCTTTTCCATCACCAAGAAATCCGATTTAACATCATTAAAAGAAACACACTGACGACGATTATGAAGGTAGGAACTAAACCAAAGTAATGCCTGTCGAGAAAGGCCAAAATCATAAAGTTTATCCAAAAGAAGATAATGATCAACTAAATCAAAAGCCTTAGATAAATCAATAAAAATAGAACCTAATAATTGACTCTTATCTAAGGCGGAGTATACATCATCCGAAAATCCGAAAAAAGAATCATGTCAGTATCATGGTAAGTCTCGTTTCAGTGTCATGTCAGTATCATCTCAGTATCATGTCAGTATCATCTCAGTATCATGGTCAGTATTATGTCAGTATCATGTCAGTATCATGGTCAGTATTATTTCAGTATCATGTCAGTATCACGGTCAGTATCATGTCAGTGTCATGCCAGTATCATACCAGTATCATGTCAGTATTATGTCAGTATCATGACATTATAATGGTCATTATCATGTCAGTATCATGGTCAGTATCATATCAGTATCATGATATATCAGTATCATGTCAGTATCATGGTCAGTATCATGTTAGTATCGTGACATTATAATGGTCATTATCATGTCAGTATCATGGTCAGTATCATATCAGTATCATATCAGTATCATATCAGTATCATGTCAGGTATCATGTTAGTATCATGTCAGTATCATGTCAGTATCATGTTCAGTATCATGGTCAGTATCATGTCAGTATCATGGTCAATATCCTGTCAGTATCATGTCAGTGTCATGGTCAGTATCATGGTCAGTATCAGTATGTAGCTAATTAGGGGGAGAAAATAAAGCTCATAATTAGTGGACTAAACTCATAAAGCAATAGGGTGCCACCGCACAGTCCCTAATTAAAATTAAAAAATGAAAAACCAAAGATTGATTTGTGTGATACATAGTAATACAAGTTGGTATTTATTGTAACATTTTTATTTTATTATAGTTTTTTGGTGATTGTGTTATTTTGACTGCACTTCATCTCTGTGTCTAATTTCTATAATAAAAAAGAAAGTCCTAACAATGTGTGATGTACTATACTGTACATTCTGCCATGCTGGGCCACCACGGCAGCATTATAATTGGACGGAGTGTTATTTTTATTTCTCTTGACATAAAAGACTGTGCGCGCATACTGGAATTTCAAAGTTACGCTCTGCTTTGCACAGCATGCGGTGAAACGATGCACTTATTCACTTTAAAATGTATAATACCTTATGTGCAACGGAATGCATTCATCAGTTTTAATAGACTACAGTCCATATGGATTCCATACCATCACTGGAGGTAGGTCATCTCCTGTCTTTAATGCAATGCTAACCACTCACAATAGCTTTGAGTTAAGCTTGATTTACTTGGTCGACATAGCCAATCTGCAAGCTCAATACACATTGCATCAGCGACGCATTGTGAGCTTGCAGATCAGCTATTTCTCGCGCGCATGATACCATCGTGGGGGGGGGTCACAACTACAGTATCTTCTCAATCTGCTTGAAACAAGACAGAAAACTGGCAGCAAATAAATCATTTAGTAGGTGGCACTTAGGAAGTGGAGTGTGCAGAGAGAGAACATGGACTAGAGATCAAAGGTGTTTTTTTATTTTATTGTTTCCGTCCTCTTCTCTGTGTGAACTTTGTAGCTATGTTCTAGCAGACCACGTGTCCAATTTCAGACACATTTCGCCTAAAATTCGATCATTGCCTGTACCCTTTGCATAGTGTACTTTGTTCACTATACATTTGATCTCTCTCTCTCTCTCTCTCTCTTCTCTGTCTCTCTCTCGTCTCTCTCTCTCTCTCTCTTTCTCCTCTCTCTCTCCTCTCTCTCTCCTCACTCTCTCTCTCTCTCTCTCTCTCTCTCTCTTCTCTCTCTCTCTCTCTATCTCTCTCTCTCTCTCTCTCTCTCTCTCGTGGAGTCATTTTTCACCACAGCTGTCCGCCATTAGCACCTCCTCTTCTTGACACTTTTTTGCACAAAGTTGCACCATTTCTTTCTTCCACGTTAAGCCCTATATATACTTCATGTACTGGGTCCCACATGTCTCTACCCTTGGCCCCCTGAGACATGCCCAGAATAGGGACGCTAGGGTTTAAGTGGTTCATTCCTATGCCTATACTACAGTATGGCTCAATCTCTCTCATTCCTTTGCTCATTGCTCGTTATCTCTTTTGCACTCAAGCAAACCTGCATACACACAGATATACAGTTGCATGTGCCCCAGTCTGCAAGACCAAGATGGGTTGGAGAGTGCCAGTGGTTAATTAGCATTGGCAATGTTAATTTGGCATCTCATCGCCCTCTCCCCTCTCCATAGCTGATTGGATTCAGCCTTTTAAAGATGAGCACATTCTGTGCAGTTTGGCTCCGGTCCACTGGGGATAAAATGATGGGATTATGATGATGATGATGATGATGATGATGATGATGATGAAGGTGTGTGGCACTGACTGACACCAATAGTCTGCCGGTCTCATTGATTCAGCCAGTGTTTTCAGCACATGTTGGGGTGATTGTACTAAACTATAATCATTGACTTTACACTCCATTTTGTTTCATTAAGCTGATGCTCTCACTATTGAGCCATTTCCATTGCAATAGAAAACATTTGAAGTCCTATATTACTATGAATAATAAATAAGTGGACTGTCCACAAGTGGATGCTTTTTTAATTGCTTGTCATAAGTATACTGTATCCTATATTCAAATTGGCTACTGGGAGGGCCGGCCGGCCGGCCGGCGGACCACGCCCACGTCACTCTGACTACACCATACAACAGTATAAGCCACCAAATCTCTGTCCACAAAAAAGAATGTCTGTTCGCGAATCTTTGTCCGGGGCATTACTCGGGGGCGCTAGACCAAATGGTCCCAGATTTGGGTTGTGAGCTTTGATTGACCCCTTGATCGAACTTGCCAAGCGAGAATTGGGAGGGGCTTACGGATTCCTAAAATGATAAAATAAAAAAACTGAGGCCTGAGGAGGATGCACAGGACTTTCTGAATCCTGAGATCAGACCTGGAGGCATTGGTGCTAGGCTTCACTGGTAAGGTCAGTCGGCACTATTTGGTTTTTGGTCCGGTGCTGATTTGGGTTGGGGTCATATTTATATGACAACCCTGCATAGTGGACTTGGAAACTGCTGACCTCTTCATAGTTTACAATCATTCTTACGTGGTCATGAGTTGGATGTATCAGGTTTCAGGTGCTGCATGGTCTTCTAATGTGTAAATCCATCCTACATAATATAGCTTATAGCACTTTGCTGAACGTGTAGACACCAAATTTTATGGAGGAATTATTTTCTACTCTGACTAGTTTGTTCTTATTAGCATGCATGCTGAATTATCCATCCATCCATCTCTTATCTCCACCTCTAATCCGATTCCGACAATTAATGTAAAAAAATGTACATGGTATTATCTCATTGAGTGCCAGAATTATTTCTGTCTATTTCTGGCCATTATGATTTTTTTTCAGTGTGCAGCGAGCGAGGAGGAGTAACACGTAAACAAGCTCCCCATAGTCTGTTAAAACTATGCAGTATACCTGTTTATCAAACTTAGCACTGACGCTAATGTTATGAAAACAAGTAATTATATTTCTAAAATCTATGAAGTGTTTAATGAGGAGAGCAATGTGACAAGAAGAAAGGCGTTTCTGTCGCGCTAGTTCTACTACCTCTTTGCAGAAGTTATTGTAATATTTAAAGTCCTGTTTATTATTGTAGGCCTATATAATAAGTGTCATGAAGCATCAGGGCATTAATTCACACGTTGTTGTGATGCATTGTGAGCTTGGAGATCCATTGTTAGCTTTTGGGAATTTGTACCCTTTTGAAACTCCCTCAGCAGCGAGTGGAGCTATTGTTGTTTGGACACCTAACTCCATTTCAGCTTGATTTCTGCTCGTCTGAAACTACTAACTCCACTTGCGCTGGATTTGGGTAAAGTGTTGATAATATAATGACACATGCAAGTATCTGACAATATATAAAGTCACTATACCAACTTTGATGAGGCAGTATTGCTTTGTTTAAAAAATATAAGGTTTTCTTCATTTCCTGAAAAACTTATATTTCGTTTTTTCGTTTCCTGAACAATTAGCGTTTTGGAGTTAGCAGGTTCGCGCTGGACAGCAGAGATATATTGGTTCATACATTGGTTCCATTGATCCGAGCCGGAACACAATCGATTGATTGATCATTAAAATAAACATGCTCTGAAAATGGACGCAGCTAATCGGAGGGTGGGGGGCCACAAATGCTTTCAAGATTTTCAAGTGGGCCATGATCCAGAAAAGGTTGGGAACCGATGCATTAGATGCCCAAACCACCTCAACTGGCCCCTAACGGATGACTGAGCTTCTCACCGTATCCCTCTAAGGGAGATGCCAGCCACTCTCCTGAGAAAAACCCATTCCAGCCGCTTGTATCTGCCATCTTGTTCTTTGTGAATGTCATCAATTCACAATCATGTTGTGGTTGTAAGTGAAAGTGAATTCCATAAGATTTCCTTTGTCCCAGTTGCGTTATTTCTGAAATTTCCATTCAACACAGATCATAAATCTGCTCTCCTGTGCACTGGGAAAGTAAGCCGCTTAAAGCCTTGGGAGGGCTGTGAACAGACAATAATAACATCCCAGTCTTCAGCAAGACTTTCGTGAAATGAGATAAATTTGTCGTTGTGGGCAAAACTCATGTTGCTGGTTAGATAAACATTTGTGAGTGAGAGAGCAGAGTGCAGGACACTTTTATAATGCCAGAGTAGACATTGGTAGAACAAGGTCCCATTAATTTTGTCCGATTCTTCGGGGCGAGGCAGAGAGCTTAAGGAAGAAATTTCCAATGAGTTTTGGAGCATGACATTTTTCAATTTTCTCCCCCCGCTACTTGGAAAACTTGGAACCTTCGCCTGCACAAACCAGATAGGCTGTGGGCTCTCACAGTCTATCAAAACAGGACAGGAACAGACAGGTTATAGCAAAAAAAATTAATAATAATACTTAAACAGGCCAGAATTTATCTCATAGGAGCCATACTTGTATGTGCCAAGCACTGAGTTAGCATGACATCATGGAAGATACTGTACCAGGACCTTACAGCAGACTTTGAAACCTCGACACACATCACACATCGTTGTTATCGGGAAAAAACCTTGTATCTCCATATTTCAACTATTCTATTTCAACCATGTTTCGTCGTAAATGAATAGTCGCATGACAGTGTAGGACGAAAGTAGTGAAAATAGCTGATCTACAAGCTCAAAATGTGTCACATCACGACACGTTGTGAGAAATCAGTCTTTCTCTATTCACTATATGCTGGCTGCCTTTGGTTCTGTTTACACTTTTTTGTGTTAACACTGTACAATGTTTCCACAGCACACTTTCCACTCATCCACACACACAACATACGCTTGCGATGCGATGTGATGTGTTGTGAACACATTGTGTAATCCTTTTAGCATTATTGGAACTGTACCTCTGTACTTTTTGCAAACTGTTAAGTATTCAATCAATCAATCAAATATGACCTTGTGGCTATTTTCACTATTTTTGAATTTCAAAAAAAATATTGGCAAATTGCACAAAATAGGGACGCCATGGCGCGCGCACACACACACACACACACTCACACATTCAAACCTGGCTGGGTCTGGCCGTAACTCGTAAAGCCCAAATGAACCATTTTGGTTTCAATGTGTCAGATGTGTGCTTTTCTACTGAAATCACACATTTTACACACTTTACACTTTTCATATTTGTTTCCTTTATGGATGACGTTTGACATGCTGTTTTACCAGCTGCTTGGTGTGCTGCAACCAGCTGCATCAAGATGTATCCGTCTAACTGTGCGTTCATGTGTGCCGTTGTTCTTATTTCCTGCCTGTCTGTCTAGCTAGTTGTCGGTTTGCCTGCCATTCTGTCCATGTTCTGAAGTACAGTTTTGAGGTACTTTTATTTTATTTGAGAATGTCCGTTTTTAAATACTTTATAGTACTCCGCTACATCTCAGAAGCAAATATTTTACTTTTTACTCTTTTACTGCAGATTTTGATCATTATTATAAAACCATATTTTATATTCTGGCTATGTGACGCATTGTGAACTTGTTGATCTGCTACTTAGATTTTTTTTTAAATTTTTAAAATTTTGTTACTTTCACTTTGGTACTGTAAGCATATTTTCATGCGAATACTTTTGTCCTTTTACTTAGGTCCAATTTTGAATACAGGCTTTTTACAGTTCTTGCAACATTTTGAATACAGTTTACCATTTACTTCTTCCACCACTGCTAATGGTCTGCATTTTGCACCACTTGCCTGACCTGGCTATTCTACCGTCCAACCTCTATGTCTACCTGTCAACAGTGGTGGAAGAAGTACTCTGTTTTTTATATTTATTTTTAAATGTGTCAAACCTTTTCGAAAATGGCTATTTTCGGATATCTTAAGTATAAAAAATGGCCTTATGTATAGCTACTAAAGCTGTTGTATTTTATTTTGTATAATGTCATATTATGTATTGTCATGTTGTTATATTGTATCTTCTATGTACCCCAGGAAGATTAGCTGTCACCCTGGCGTCAGCTAATGGCGATCCATTTAATAAACAATAAACAATGTAGTGGAGTAGAAGTATAAAATAAAATACAACATGGAAATACTCAAGTAAAGTGAAAGTACCTCACAAAGGTACAGTACATGAGTAAATGTACCACTGCCGGTCAGCCTGTTTGTCTGTGGCTGGTTCTGTATTTGCCTGCCAGTCGGTTTGTCTACTGTAGGCGCTTGTTCTGTCTGTGTGACATTCTGACTGCCTGTTTGCCAGTCCTCTGCCTGTCCGTCTCCCTGTTGTCCCGGTTTGTTCATGCCCTCATATATGTGAAGTCAATAATCTCTCTCTGTTTTTCTGTCTGCTAAGACACCTTGAATTCCCTCACAGGGATCAATAACGTTCTGTTTGTCTGTCTGTCCGTCCGTCTGTCCATCCATCCATCCATCCCTAACCCAGATTTGGCACAGACATGGGGTTACATTTTTTCTACTGCTTAGGCACCGAAATGTGGAATGCCCTACCAGCAGACATCAAAAAGTCTGACTCCTTACCCACCTTCAAAACCGCCAAAGAGCACCTGTCTGCAATTTGTAACTGGTACTAGAAAAGTCTTCCAAGCCTAACACCAGAAACAAATATATATAGAGCAGCAAATTCCATGATTGCTTGGCACACATATTCCGTGAGCATACCGAATGCCAACACTTTGTGAGAAACAGTGAACCTGTCATGCAGAGCGGAGGCAGAGTGGCTATCAGTACAGCCATGGACAGTTAGTTACCAGGCAACGCTACCTTTGTTTAGTACAACCACAGAGGAGAAGGCAGGGAAAGAAAATGTTTTGTGTAGTGATACTTTTATAGGCAAAATCTCATGTTACATGTCTGCTGTACAGCTGATTGTGTTGAATAAAGTATATCAGTGTGATATTTAACACACTTCAGTGGTTCTCAAACTGTTTTAGTTTCAACGACCCCAGTGTGGTATGCATTAAGCCAGTGCTGTAAAGTAACTAAGTACATTTAGTCATGTACTGTACTTAAGTACAATTTTTAGGTAATTTTACTTTACTGGAGTATTTCCAGTTTTCAGTACTTTTACTTCTACTCCACTATATCTCAGAGGCAAATATTGTACTCTTTACTCCACAAAAATTATTTGAAAACTTAAGTTACTAGTTACTTTGTAGATTTCACTTCAACCCTGTAAATACTATACATACACAAGCATTGTGAGCTGTGCAATGTATCCTTTGTACACTCTCAGAGTTACCAGTAAGGGTCCATTTGGTTCCTACCTATCCATCATTTTGCTAATGACCCACTGGAACCTCATCAGGGACCCCACTTTGAGAGCCAGTGCCCTGCACTACTGTAGGGTACTCTCAGGGACATACTAATGTGTCCCTTTCTGAAGGTTTTCTCACTATAATTAGGATTATTTTCTTTAACATGGATTCAACAAATACATGATTGTAAAAACATTTTATTTATCCTGAAGTGAAAGTGTGAAACAATTTCTGTTCTTCTATGGGGTGACATTTGTGACGGCCCTGCCCAGCCTTGGTGATTGCCAGAGTGGAGCAGGCCGTCAGAAGAACTGATTTATGTTTTTTTTGGGGTGTATATAAGGACCTCTCATTTTCACTTTTTCCTCTCCTTAGGCAGGTCCTGTCTGGGCTCCTACCTGGCGTGATAGGGGCTGTAACGACCTGCGAAGCCTATAAGGCAGACATGCCACAGTATTCTGTCTATATTCGATAGTTTCGTCAGACTTAACCCTTCCCAAAGCATAATGGGACTATATGCCTTAACAGAAATACCCCAGGTTGAGTGTAACTGTGAAACTAGAGGAGTATTCCTGTATAGGCAAACACTACATGCACTTATTCTATTAATAGACACTGCGTACACACACTCACCCATGGTCCTCGGAGAGGAAGTTGAACCTACAGGTCCCTTGAAGAATTCAACTCTTACGACTTCTCTCGTAAAAAAAATAGTTTTACTTTAAAACTCAAAGTAATACAGGGTTTAGCAATAGTATAACATAAAAAAATAAAAAAGGAAAAGGTAACGTTTCTGGTAAAACAGACAACAGACCCCCAAGCTCTATCTCCAAGTCCTCAATCTAAGGTGCCCGGCACAGACATGGAAAAAATATCCCCAGACAATTATTCAAACAAGACACAGGCTTGCCTGGAATTCTTGATTGAATGTTAAATCTGGCAATATCTCTCAATTGCTGTGTCCTGCATGGTCATTGACAAAATATCCCCAGACATTATATAACCAAAAGACGGGCTTGCCAGAATTTTTGGTTAGATTTTAAATCTGGAAAATATCCATCCCTACCATGCAATGGGCTACCTAAGATAATGTGACCGAGCAATCGGTAATGCTAGGAGCTGACAAAATTCTCTGTTTATTTAACTAGGTTATGGGCATGCCAAGATTCTAGCCAAAAACAGCTAAATTCAATGTTGTTCCCATCAACCTCGTCTGGTCACCAAGACGAACAATTAGGAGAGAGACAAATAGAATATTGGAGAGGGAGGAATATGGGAGAAGCTCCGTACAAGGGACATAGCCCTCGCCCGATCGTAAGTCTCCATATATGGGCATAAAAGGGTCTGACAGATACAGATATCTCCATATATGGGCATAAAAGGGACAAGGACTGACAGATACAGAGATCTCCATATATGGGCATATCGGCATGCCCATCTATGGACATATACTGATGACATCAGGGATCTCCATATATGGGCATAAAAGGATTCCAAATGTGTGCATAAATGAAACATTGCATAACTGGGTGGGGCATGCATTTACAACTTGCATCGTTCCCGAGGTCCTGAGGTCTAGTGTCATATAAATGTGACGTAACAAAGGCTTTCACTCACTTTCACGTCATATGGGTATTTGATAGGTCGCCATAGTTACCCACTGAATATTGGTACTCCATATATGGAGCTATCCGACATATCTAACAAACCTATCTAAGTCTGACATCACAAACTCCATATTTGGGTGTGGTTGATCTAGAGCTCCATATATGGAGCCGGCAGAGACATCTAGTGCTGACATCATGCTAATGTAAAACTCCATATACGGATATAGCTGACTCATCGTGACATCAGTGTGATGTCATGAGTATCCAACCAAGCACTATATAAAGGGTGGCCGTCACCCCTTGAGATCAGATGCAATCAGCGTTACACCGAATCTACCACTATCTCTAAGACTAGAACCTCCAAGACCATCGACCAGCTCCACCAGGACAGAGTCCAGCAACTTCAATACGAACCAGAATATTTGGCCTTACAACCCAAATACCTCTGCATTGCACAGGGCTCTAATCGGACACCACTGCGACGTGTCCTAGACTTAGACAATCAGTCACCTTTGCATTGAGTAGTATTCTATAGTGACACTAGAGCCGAGCCAGAAATAAATCTGAGACGTGGTAGCAGCATCAGGGAGAGACGTGACTGTGTTTATACTTCGATCAAGGTTTGTGTTTGTTTTGATGTTTACATTAACACGTTAATTGTTACCGTTAGCTCCTCATCATAATGTTACTGTTAGCCGAGTAACATTGAGGAGCTCATGCTTGAGGAGCGAATTCAGCTCCTCAGAAACAATATCAATATCATGTGAATGTTGGCTTCTTGTGTTTCAGCTCTGTGAAGTGTGAATCAACATGAGGTGTGGATATCTGTTGTGGCTGATCGCTGTAGTGTGCATGTTTGGACTGGGTAAGGTCAATGACAATCAATAAGTATAAATATTGATACACAATATATAAGCACCAAATAAGTATAGTTTTGATAACACAATACATTCACAGCAATATTTTTGTATTTATTATTATTGTGGGATCGCTTTAGCGATCACACTAATGTTATCTTCACTAGTTATTATTATTCCGCCCGTTTTTGGATTGGTCAAGCTTCACGTGACATCACAATATGTAATATAAATAGGTAAGACAGAATCAATCAGGAACAGTACTTTCTAGTGTGATACTATCAACATTCATCCTTAGCGATCCCACACTGTTTCTTCAGGAACAGTACTTTCTAGTTGTGGGATCGCTTCAGCGATCACACTAATGTTATTGCCACTAGTTGTGGGATCGCTTCAGCGATCACACTAATGTTATTGCCACTAGTTATTATTCCGCCCGTTTTTGGATTGGTCAAGCTTCACGTGACATCACAATATGTAATATAAATAGGTAAGACAGAATTAATCAGGAACAGTACCTTCTAGTGTGATACTATCAATATTCATCCTTAGCGATCCCACACTGTTTCTTCAGGAACAGTACTTTCTAGTTATTATTATTATTCCGCCCGTTTTTGGATTGGTCAAGCTTCACGTGACATCATAATATGTAATATAAATAGGTAAGACAGAATTAATCAGGAACAGTACTTTCTAGTGTGATACTATCAACATTCATCCTTAGCGATCCCACACTGTTTCTTCAGGAACAATACTTTCTAGTTATTGTCTCCGCCTGAGGCGGAGAGTATGTTTTCGCTTCGTCCCGCTGTGTGTCCCCCCCCCCCCCCTAGCCAAGCTAACATTGGTCAAGCTCCACGTGACACATGACAATATGTTGACACCAATGCTTTTGATTGGCTAGAGGGACGCATGACGAAATAAAATCCTATAAATAGGTGTGTCACTTCAAAAAGCCATTTATGCTTTTTGAAGTGAGGTAAGACAGGATCAATCAGTCTTGATTGGAACAGTACCTTCCAGTACAAATCACCCGTCCGTGCGTGTGTGTGTCCCTCTGAGAACACCTAACATTGGTCAGTTTCACGTGACCCTGTATCTCATTAGTTATTGTTATGATAATATAATTGCTATGATATAGTAACATGTTCTATTTTAAGTAAGAATTAGAACATTCCTAGAGAACTATGGTTAAAGATAGGGTAAGTGATTTCATTTGATTAAAATAGCACGGGTCTGCTGGCGGAGACTTGTGCTCCGAGGAGCACATTTTCTAGTTAATGATATTATTATTTTGTTGTATAGGTGTGGGTCTGCAGTGTTACTCGTGTCCTGCTGGTGCTGAACGCTGTAAGAACGTGCAGACATGTACAGGTGGACTGAACTCCTGTCTGAAACTGAACGCCAAAACTGGTGAGGCGCGCGCACACGCACACACACACACACACACACACACACACACACACACACACACACACACACACACACACACACACACACACACACACACACACACACACACACACACACACACACACGATTTGGTGTGGACAAAAACAATTTAAGTGGTTAATCCCTGTATAATGCAGTAGTAATTATGTGTATTGTTTCTTTCCAGGCATGGTGTTCTCCAAGTGCATCAATTACTCAGACTGTGTCTTCCAGAAGTTGGCATCAAACGTCCTATACCCTGGCAGAGGCTTTACTTACGAATGCTGTCAGACACACCTCTGTAACTCCTCCCACTCTCTAAGAGCCAGCCCACTGATTGGTCTGCTGGCTGGCATGGCTGCACTCTGGTGGGCCATGCACTAAAGCAGTCAGTGGTTCCCAAATGTGGGGTCTGCATAGAGACCCCCAGGGGTCCTTGTTCTAGTTAAATAAACAAACCTTTGACATTTGTACTCATGTGTGGACTCCCTTTTTGCCATGTATTCCCCTAGTACAGTACATGACACACTGACATACAAGTATTGTGTATAAAGGTCCCAGGTTCTATGTGTCGTTGTGTCCCTGAGCAAGACACTTAACCCTTAACTGCTCCGCACTCCTCATGGGCCCTCATGAATGTGGGCAGCACTCAGCTGGGTCAAGCTAAAAACTGAAGTTCCCCTGCGGGATGAAATGGGTGTCAAAAAAAGAAGCCAGTGAAAATGCTTATGAAAGTAAAAAGTTATTTATTTCTAGTGTTACTGAAAAATATGTGGCTCACCATCTGTATAATGAAGCTGGTGATTAAAATCTCATAGCCGACAGGCATGATACCATACCATAAAAAATAAGATCCAGGTGACTAAAAAACTGTTTTTCTTTCTGCAAGAGAGATCATTCTAATTTAATGTATTAAGTATTAACCACTTACTGTAAACCGTCTATACCAGAACTATAGCATATCTAAGACTACAAGCTCACAATGCATCGCGTCTATTTCTGGCGAATGTCCCCCCTACAAAAGGGATTAATAAAGAAAAGTAGTTTTTAAGTATAGTGTACAAATACCTTTAAGTAGACCTTTTTGCATGCCTATGAAGATCAATGTATCTCTCAAAATCTTAATCTTAATCATAATACATCTTAATTTCTCAAATTGGGACCAAAATCCCAGAGGGAGGCCTGCATGCATTTTGCAAATCAGTTCTTGGTTGAGTTGTGGGAAGCGGAGATTTCAACTGGCTTTGGCAGGAAGATTTGACAGTCCATCAAAATGCTGTTTCCTTTTAAACAATTCATAACAAAGACACTGGATAAGTGGGGCCCTGGATGTTTGACGTTTGGCGTTATCTATGCATTCAGCCGTCTCCTACGACTCAGACATATTGCACATAATGACAGCTTTCACAGAATACACACATAACAGCCTAGCTGCCATATAAATTGACTAGCTATCTAGCCTCTGTTACGCCCACAACATTTTCTATAGCCTACTGCAGAAAACATTTTTCTTTTTTTTTTGTCAAGTACTTGATGTCACAGGTGGAGGAATTAAACCTGTCAAAGAGATACCATTTAGACCAATTTATACCTCTTTGCACGACATGCTTTGCATGGCAAGAACAGCAAGTGTCGACGTGATTAATAAATCACTCCGACAAAGTAGATAAAGTGCCATTTATGTAAACAAATACAGGGACACATATCATCAATATACATTCGGAAAGGCTCCAGAGCATGCAAATACAGTTGGTAGACATTTACAACGTACATCTCAACTAAAATATATCTCAATGTCAAATGTGAAGCCATTCTTCCAGTCTAAGCACATACATGCTTGTCTTTTAGGGATATGAGCGTCAAAGCCCAGCAGAAGACATACAATCCAACCCGATGACATGGCGCAGTAGCCTATATCCAGATATCACAAGGCATTATTCTATATCAGAGAGTCAGGTTCATTCACCATGTAGCCTACATTTGCACTGCCAAGTTTGTTTTTGATATGTGTAAGTGCAGTTCACAGGGTTGCATTTGCTGGTTGGACGGAGGTTGAAATCCAGGCCTCTGCTTTTGATTAATGTGGGTCAATGTGGGTTGTTAATTGACTAATTATTAGTATAGGCCTAAACCTATGCATACAGTAGGTTACAATATCACCCGATGTGACGATAAACTGAAGGAGAGCGAGGTAAAGAGACATAAAGACTTGCCAACAGATGCATTGCCGTGGAGCTCAGCAGAGACAGACTGCTTGCAGATTAGAAAATGGCTTCCCTTCCTACATACTGTGATATTGCCTGTTATGAGACTTTGATGAGTAATGATCATTCATCTACAGTCTGCTCCTTGTGTCATGGATTATGAATGGGCTGTATGAGATTCCACAGATATATCTATAATGCATTGTGAATGATGGCGCTGTCGTCCCGCAGAACTTTGCCGCTCTGTATCCGCGAGCGTTCGTTAGCCCGCCGCAGTGACTAAAAGGAATGTATTTAATAACGCAAACTGTGAATAAATGACTGTTTTTCATGACGCCGCCTGATTTATCACTTGGTGCATATGCTTCTGCTTTAATATGCATCTGTGTGCATTTGTGTTCACGTGAGTGGGTGTGTGGATGCGTGCGTGTGTGGCCGTGTGGATGCGCGAGTGCATTTGTGTGTTCTAGTACCTTTGATGTCACTCTGTTGTATCACCTCATGCGTGTCAGTGGTAAAGTATTGTTGATTTAATTCACATTTACCAATTAAACCCTATATGATATACTTTGTTGATCAAGGTGGTTTATACAACCTCCTTTTCCCCTCTACACCCCAAATCTCTTTGCTGAAAATACATAAGACAAGCTCAGAGCAATCTGCTATCGCTGGATATTCTCCTATTTTTGCTGAATGTTCGCTTATTATTGCCCAGAATAGGGAAGCTGGGTTCATGTGGTTAAATGAGGCAGAAGTCTAATAATGGCATGATTCACTGTACAGGCTTTACTTGGAGGGAACCCACTTCTTTGATAACAGAAGATGATGATGGACACTTTATGGACTTCCATGAACAACCCAAGCGCCAAGGGTCTCCCAAAGTTCATCATTGCTTTGAAAAAGACTAAAAGAGCAGGCATGGCAGGCAAATGTTTTGCGATACATGGACCCTCGAGAACTATAATTTATACTTATCTTGTATTCTTATTACTTACTAAATTTTGTTGTTATTCAATGTAACCCCACTTAACCCATTAACACATTGCATGCCAGTCGCGTAGATCTACGCGAACCTATTTAAAGCCGCAGCGTGCCAGTCGCGTAGATCTACGCGAACCGCCGATTCCCATGTTAAGTGCCCCAGGTGCACTTTCCGAATTTTTTTGATCCATTTCCGTTTCCGGAACGCGCACTTTTAACTTATTTAGCGAGGTCTGTGGCGACATGAAAAAAACTAAAAAACAACAATAAAACGCTGGCACTGGTGAGTACATTATGAGATTAAACTCTGGCATGGAATGTGTTAAGACCTGGAACGCATCTGTGTAACTTTAGATTTCTTTGGCTAAAAATAGCAGATATACAAGCTCATAGCGCGGCACCAAGTGCCGCGCTATGAACTATGAACGCGCTATGAACTGTACAAAATAACCAACTCCTTTATCCCTGGGGTAAACTTGTGATATGACAAAAAAAAGTTGAGGTTAAAGTAAAGAAGCAACAATCTCTCAAGCTACATATTTAACCAGCCAAGCACACAGCAACTGATGCAATAAAAGGGCAGTACATCATTCTTTTACTGTCCCAAAGAAATGAAAAAATGTCTAGTTGAGATAAGAGATGTGTATTTGGAGATGTCTGCTGATCAGCACATGGCTCAATGAATGCCTCCGTTTGTGTGCAGTCATCACTTTGTCAAGTCCAATTCATTTAAGGAGAAGGCAGAAGTGAAGGGCTCATGACAAAGGGTTTCCGAGAACATAAATACAGTTTGAAAACAGCTACAGTACCGTAACTGAAGTAAGTTTTACCACAAAGTGGTTGTTAGGGTGTTGTGAGGCAGTGGCTAAGGTGTAGTATGCCGTTGATGGGGTGTACTAGGTGGTTGATAGGGTGTACTAGGTGGTTAATAGGGCGTACTAGGATGTTGAAAGGGTATACTGGGTCAGTGGTTCCTGCCTTTTTTTCCCTTGGAACATTGCTTCTAACATCTGACAAAGCTGAGACCCCCCCACATGTGCAATTAAGAATGTATATCCATATTTATATCAACATTGGCACAGCATCATTAGAGTTGAGGGACACAACACGTTATCAGAAAGTAGGTTACGTCCAGAAATGTTGCTATACAGAAATCCTCATAGGTCCTCCTATGGTGCTCTCAGGAGTGTTATTAGATTAAAGTTATGCATACTCTACTGTGAGTACTGCTCCACTACTTAAAAGTTGAAAAGGTTACTGAATGTGAAAGAAAGTTACTGGAATACAGAGAAGGTAATCTTTTGAAATTAGACTTTTGAAGATTTTTTCACTATTATGTTCGATTGTTTTTGAAAAGTTTTGTATTATGTTTGAAATAATAATGACAAACCCAAAATAGGGTCCCCACATTGAAAACCACTGCTGCTTTTTTTTTTTTTTTAAGATAACCTTCTAATATTCTGCTGACTCCTCCAGTAGTGATAGTCAGAGTCAAATTTCTCCTGAAAAACTGAGACCTTTTATGGTGGCGTCCTTCCAATAGCCTTTTAAGTGTGCACTCACCCGAGAGAAGGGTGCTTGAATCACATCACAACGTGCACTTTCTCTTCCCTTTGTAAGTGACAAACCGAGCGAGGAGGTTGAAATCACAAAGTCAATAAGTCCAATTTTGCGTAGAGCATGGTTGTGTTTGGCTCAAAGGTAATAGACTAACTTCAGAGAGAGAGAGAGAGAGAGAGTGAGTTGCAATAGTTACATCAGAAAAGAAAAAGAGTCCATCACGGTATAGCAGTGGCTTGATTACTGATGGGGGCTTTAGGCCAGCGGCCTTGTAAGCCATATAGTTGGAAATGTAACAATGTGTGAAGCTTTCTACAATAATAGGACAAAATAATGGAAAGTCCAGTGACAGAGGCTAGTAATTGGCATTGTTCTGCCGTGGCTTTGAGTCCACTAATCCTTTAGAGGGTGTGGGTAAACAATTATAACTGCCGATGTACATTATGATTGATAATCTTTGGTGGCAAAAAACACTGTATTACAAGTGTTTGCATTTAATTTAGGATGTCTTATAAAGTCATGATCTGGTTCATTGATTGATTGATTGATTGATAAGTGCATTGCAACCCTACTATTTTAAATGAGTTCCTCCTGTCAAATTTGTTGTGGTAATTGTTGTTTTTCAAATTCTGTATTGACTCTTTCTGTACTTAATTATTTACATAATGAAATGGAGGAATCGTATCACATTTAATTAAATCACATTGAATCGTGGTGAAATTTGAGATTTTATGATGAGTTAGAATTGTTTCCTAAAGAATCGAAATCGTAACGAAAGAAAGTTAATCATCGCCGTATAAATTATACATTACATGTCACACTCCCTATATGACAGATGTGCTTACATTGAGAACATTTAAATTGAGTACCTGACATACCGTTGAAAATCAATACTGTGAGGAAAGAAACAAGATGGTAACTAGGTGTTGTTTGTTACTTAAAGGCATACTAGGTAACGTTTTCAACAAAACTAAAGTTAAATTGTATATCTTTTGTGAGTGGCAAAAGTTTCACAACACCCACTCCATGAATTTCACCCCCGGAAGCCTTTTATTTATATATTTTCTATTGAACGTGGACGGGGGGGACTTTCCCGGGAAAATGACGTTCCTGGCCAACGTCATGACGTCCTGGCCGACGTCCTGGCCGACGTCAACGGTTTCCTGTTTGGCCAGGAACTACCGCGCTAATAACAAAAAGGAACCTCACGCTGATTTTAAGAGAATGTAGGAATGGAAGATCGAAAAAGAACAGAAAAAGAAAGCACAGCTCATGGTAACTAATGCTCCACTGGCTAAGAGAAACGATCCGTAGATAGTATAAAACAATTAAAAGATCGCTTTTTGAAACACTTCCGGCTTCCGGTGAAAACGAATGGAATTCTGGGTAATCGAGGACTACGGAAATTGTATGCAGTGACGGTAGTGACCAGCAGAGGTTGCTACAAATCGTTATTTGTGATTCTGCATTGTACAACTTTAAATCTTTTATCGTTCAAAATCTATTTTGAATCTTGTTGTAAAACATCTCCATACATCTATCCATCTTCAACCGCTTATACGGAGTCAGTCGCGGGGGCAACAGTTCCAGCAGAGAGCTCCAGACTTCCCTCTCCTGGGCAACATTTGCCACCTCCTTCTGGGGGGTCCCAAGGCGTTCCCAGGCCATGCAGAGTGGAAATATGACCCCCCCCCCTATCTGGTCTCCTCCCAGTGGGACGTGCATGGGACCTCCCCAGGGAGACTCTCAGGAGGCATCTGTACTGAATGCCCGAACCACCTTTAGTTGACACCTTTTCAAGTGAATAATCAGTGGCTCTACTCTTGCGGTAAAGTCCCTCACGGATGGCTGTACTTCTCACCCTATCTCTAAGGGAGAGGCCAGCCACCCATGTGAGAAATCTCATTTCGGGCCGCATGTTTTCGCGATCTTATTCTTAATCTTATCTCATGCATGACAAATGCTATTGATGCACTTTGTCAGTCACTCGGGACAAGAGCATCTGCTAAACGACTAAATTATTCTACGAGTGCTAATGTGTCAGAGGACAGAAAATGCAGTTAATTGAATTGACTGAGCCTTTCAGGTTCTTCACATTCATTTTTGCCAAGTGGTGAGTTTGAAATGTGAGCCCTCAGATCACTAGCACCACCCTGACCACAAAAGCTGCAGGCACATTATTCTTATTCAATGCAACATCTTACAGCAGTGGTTCTAAACCTTTTCGGGATCAGGGCTTGAATTTCAAAAGCTTTGCGGCCCACCCATCTGACCACCACTTTAAACCTAGATATGTCAGCAAAAAAAAATAATGAAAATAGCTAATCTACAAGCACACAAGAATATGAACAATACAATATTTTTGAAACATTGGGTGCCAGAGGTTTATTAAAAAATTATACGTTCAGCGCCGGCTATTCTTCCATCCACTTACGTTGATACGTTTCGTGCTGTAGAAGCCCCGACGCGGAAGTGCATGTAAACAAAGCGTGCGTGCGAGACGGCGGAGGGTCCCGACTAACGCCTGGAACAATAATATTTCTAACGCGATCCTCCATTGCAGAGTGATCGCCGATCGAAAACGGCTCGCTTCCACCACGTTAAAAAGAAATGGAGATATTAAGCTTTTAGTCAAGGAGATAACATTGGAAAGGCCGACCGGAAGGATTTTTGACATGGATCCACATCCAGCCTCTCCTTCTCAGAAACTCCTTGGATGATACCAAAGTTTCGTTAGAGCCCCCCACGTGGGCCCCACGTATAAAAATAAAATTGGGTCAAAAACGGTCCGGACCGTTTTCGGCACTCCTCGTTTGGATTCTCAAAAACGGTCCGGACCGTTTTTGGCACACAATGTGTTAACCAAGGAGTCCCTGGCACAAAATATTTTCTGATTTCTGATTTGGGGGTCATTGACATGAAAACATTTGAGATCCACTGACATACAGTATATCTACAACATGACTGAAAGTCTCATTTACCAATCATCAAATGAAAGAAGACACACTGAAAGTTGAGCATAATGTCTGTTTATTAATTTTCTACAAATCTGTGTGTAAGGCTATGGTACTGTAGACCTGACAACAGTGATCACCTGTGAATCAGTCAGGATACTAACATGTTGTTTTATCTCCTGAGTTGAACAGCTGTCTGTTGCTCACTCTTTTGAGTTATGAATCTTTCCTTCTCCGACTCCTTATCAATTCATTAACATATGTTCGTTCTCTCTCTCTCTCCCTCCCCCTCTCCCTCTCCCTCTCTCTCTCTCTCTCTCTCCTGTAAAATTAATTCTTTCTTTCTCCCTCTCTCTCCATTCTCCATTTGCAAACATGATTAAGCTTCCTTTGATTCCATGTTATTAGGCTTTGAGGACATAATAAAAGCATCAATTACTGCTGTACCCGACATTGAAAGGTTTCAAATAGAGCATAGAATAGAGCAGCTGGGCGGCCCCTCTAAATAAAATGCTAAAGGTTTGTATCATTTTAATTAAAATGATAACTCTGTTATCTGCCCCCCTGCCGCCGCCGCCACCACCTCTGTGCACTCCCTGGGTTATCTGGAAAAATAATACATGACGACAAGATGGTGATTACGTTTTTGTGCGATCGTAAGCCATGCTCACTGCCACTGCAATGCTTGTAGTTGGTTGATTTCCTGCCAGCCACACCGCCACAGTTCCCTTTTCAACGGCGGTGGCTTTAAGCTCCCCTTGTGGAGCACTGAAATGTGCCCACAAACAGGCACTTTTCTTTTTTACTGCGAAACAAGACAATTCTGCCGAACCGACAGAAAATCAGATGCAGAGTTTCCACCATGTGACTCATGCAATGCAACTTATGCAAGTATCACAAATTCTCTCTCTCTCTCTCTCTCTCTCTCTCTCTCCCTCTCCCTCTCTCTCCCTCTCTCTCTCTCGTTCTCTTCCCATCGTTTGCCGGGCACAGGGTCCGCCCATGCAGCACTATTTGCCGGAGCAGGCCTGGCACTTCTCCAGGCCGTGCGGGTAGCAGGCCCGGCAACGCAGGCAACTGATGGACTCGTTGAAGCGGTTGGCCAGCATGGACAGCTTGCTGCCATGGCACAGGGAGCAGGGGGCATAGTAGCCTGAGCCCCCACAAAACTGGCAGCAGCCCACCTCCTGCGGGGCACAAGAAACACAATGCATGAGAGGGAGGAGGAGGAGGAATAAAGGGGCACGGGAGACGGGGAGTTGGAATGGGGAGAGAAACACATGAGAGACGTGGGACAAAGACAGAGGGATGAAAGAGAGCAAAACAAAAGAAGAAGAACCTGCGTTTCAATGGATCGAATATAGTTAACATTTTAGTCACAAGCTCTTGTTAATACTTTTCATTGATTCAATATTTATAAAACCCACAGACAGACTGAACCACTTTCAGTTTTTTTTTAAATCCTATATTCAAATTGGCATAAGGTAGGAGTTCACAATGCAGCTACGCCCGAATATGGAGTGTGTGTTGTCTAACCTAAACGTGTGCATCAGGCGCAAACAAATCACTCAGCTTCATGGGCATATTGGGGGGGATGCCCATATATGCCCCCAATATGTTGATCACATCAGGGATTTCCATATATGGGCATAAAAGGGACGAGGACTGGCAGATAAAGACATCTCCATATATCAGCATGCCCACATATGGGCATATACTGATGACATCAGGGATCTCCATATATGGGCATAAAAGGGACAAGGACTGACAAATACAGAGATCTCCATATATGGGCATATCTGTTGGATTGGCAGTGCGCCGTAGGTGTGAGGGCCGAACCTCTAGGCCTGAACCTCTAGTAGCAAAAATAGCCGATCTACAAGCTCACAACAGGTCTTATCATGTTGTAAGCTTATAGATCTGCTATTTTTGATGCAGATGTGCGACTTTTGTGTCGCACATGTAGTATGACGAAGTAGGGCATTGATTTACGAAGCGTGGAGATAAGAGGTTTCTGCCCGACAGCGACGATATGTGAGACGTGTGTAACGAAAGCGAGTCAGCGAGGGAGTCGTGCGCCAGAAGGAAGTAATTAACTCCATCTCGTATGTAGATGTTCCCTGGTGCTCGCGATAGCGCATCCATCCACTAGCATCTATCCTCTAGCATCTGTTTTCATGACTCCACACAGATGCTGGACATCCAGATTGGGAGGTTATAAAGAGAGAAGAATGTAGCACAAAATGTAACCAGAGCACAAACGCTGCATGTGAATATAATGAACAGATAGTATGGGTTGGAAAGGAAAGATGAAAAATGCACCAGGGTTTGGGCGATAAAAGACAAACAAGCATAAACAAGTATATACAATTAAGTTGTTAAGAATCATTTTTACAAATTGAACCTTGTACAGCAGTGGTTCTAAAACTTTTTCCTGTCAAGGACCCCCAAAACGATGTGTATTTGGCTGCGGACCCCCCATCTCAGAAATATTTTGTGCCAGGGATTTTTCAAAAATAGCAGATCTACAAGCTATAGCTAAGCTAAAGTTTAAAATAGGTTAAAGTGGTTAAAATGATTGTGACGCCATATTAACTAGTTTTGCTGGAGACCCCCTGGTACCCCCCCAAGGACCCCACTTTGAGAACCAATGTTGAACAGTATAGCAGTATAGAGCCGTGCGAGTCCAATAGATTAGTATAGTAGGATATCCTGGCATGGGTGTAAAAGGGCAGCCGAACCCACGGACTCATTGGCATCTGTTCAGAGTTCAGATAACACTGTAGCATAAACAAGCTGGCTGATAGAAGTGTGCATGTGTGAGTATGTGGGTGTGTGGGGGGAAGGGGGGGCTGCGTGCGTTGAAAGGATGAAAGACAAGTGCAAATGAGGAGATAGGAGAAGGCAGGGGAATATGAAAGAGAGACAGGGTCCATGCAGCTGGGTGGTCTCTGTCTACATTGAGGTCTCTGCCGAGTGGGATAGATATACTGTAGGTTTAATGCCTTACGAACTAGCATGTTACTGTAAGAATATTATTCAATGAGTAGTACAGTCTGATTTAACCACTTAAACCCTCTAGACCAGTGGTTCGTTTGGGGGGGGGCTTCCAAGGGTCCCCCAGCCAAATTAGTAAATGTAGCATCACATACAAACGCGAACCGTCGTGAGCTACAGTAGTAGATTGCCTATTTTGGTTTCTATCAATTACCCATCCCATTATGCCTTGAATTCATGGATTTCTTTTGTTTTTGTTGCATTCCTAAGTCAATAATAATAAAAAATGTATGACGGGTCATCATCGGTCAATAGGAGACTCCGCCGGTCATCAAATGATTGGCTCAGGAATGCGACAAAACCCCAAAAAAATGGGTGTGTAATTGATAGAAAATAAGTAATGTTTTGGGTGAACTGTACTCCTTTAAGCTGCAAGCTTCTTTGGCAAACGGGCAGTTTGCCAACGGGCTGGAAATCTGAAGTATCAAGTTATGTGCCTCCCATCACATTAATGTTAACATCGAATCACATCGCTCAAAGTAATAATCGTTATGCACCCAATGTGAATGCACCTGAACAACAACAAACACAGCATTACTGTAGCCTATAGTGAAGAGTGAATGGAACGTCATGTAAAAGAGGTTCTTCTTATTTATGCAGCTAATGTCTTAGTTACATCAGCATGGTTGTTGTGAAGCAGTTCATACTAATAGGAGATAGTGTTTAAAAAAGATCTCTATTTCCATTACTGTAGGTAGGGAGAGAAATGCGTCGGAGAGACTGTTCGCGGGATCAAAGCCAGTATTTTAATGAGCTGTTATATGTGTGTGTGTCCCCAAAGAAATACAGCTTTGTAACACATAAATGCACAGTTTTGTTGTTGTTATTTTTAGAAAATAATAATAATAATAATGATAATAATACAGGATATAACAAAAATATCCAATAATTATTGTTTAGGAAGAAATCGGCCTGTGGCACTCAATCTTTAAATAATGATTACCTTTACTAAACAAAGTAATCTGTTACTTGTGTTAAGAATGAACGACTTTAGCCTGATTTATACTGTGTGGGTGTTGCCCACCGAAAACAAGCTAGTGAGCTTGTATATCGGCTATTTTTGGTGAGCGACACCCACACACAACTAAGTATATCTCAGGCTTTAAATAGTTGGACCCACTGATTCTGACTGAAGACTCAGCTATAGGTTGTCAAACAACTAACGTCAAACAAAAGCTATTATTGTAGGAGCTGTGAGTAAACTGAAAAGTTGCAAAGTAGGTGATATAAATCATTAAAATGAGTCCTGAATTCAAAATCATGCACACTTTTAGTAAACAGGAAATTTTCTTATTTTTCTCCATCTCAACAAGACAAAAATAGTTCACTGCACTTACTTGCAAAGGTAGTCTAATGAATAATAATTATACTGATTAGAAATGTTCAGGTACATTAAAAGTAAAGTAATTCATTACTGACAGAAGCAGTAGCAATAATTAATGTATTGTTTAAAGTAATAAGCCTAACGCTGAGCATAACACACACAGGTGACAGAGAGAGGATGGATTGAGGGGAAAGGGGAAGCGAATGGGAGAAAACAAGAGAATGAGATAGCCAGGAAGAAAGAGAGAGGTGAGAGAGAGAAAGAAAGAGAGAGGAGGGGAAGAAAAATGTTGCTTTTTACTCCCCAATTTAGTCGTTATGCCAATTGATTCCTCCCCACACACACATTTGTGTTCGTATAGATAGACACTCGACAAAGTTGGATGCACCGCGGTGGAATCGAACCCCCAGGTGGTGGTCAGGTACTCTACCACTGCGCTACCCGAGCGCCTAGTGTTAATTTATTTATTGACAATCAGGATTTGCAAGACAGAGGCTGCAGGCGATGAGGTGTTCCGGTCAGGCTCTGTGTACCTTGTCCTGCATGTCGCTGGTCTCTTTCTCCACTACGACCCCATAGTCTTGGGTGCTGAGGGCCTTCGCCTTCCTCCTGCTCCCCCTCTCCCTGGCCTGGGGAAGGCAGACCTCCGCTGCCTCGGGGGTCACCGCCACCGAGTGGTGTCTGGTCGCCTCTGGCCTCCTGTGCGGCGCTCGGACGATGCGCAGGTTGCTGGTGTAGATGATGATCTTACCGAAGTCCAGCACTGAAGACTGAAACACAAAGGGAACACACCAGATACGTTTTGTTATTACGCTCAATTCAGTCAAACAATGCAAACTACTACTATTGCAATATGTATGCACTTTTCAAAACCCTTACTCCAAAGTCTCCCCCGCACTCCACCCTCTTGTGATTGGCTAGATGCACTTTGCCCAGCCAATCACAAGACGGGGGAGGCGGGACATGGAGCGCGAGAGATAGCAAAATAAAACGTTAAAATATGGATTAAACATGTTTAATGGCAACGTCGATTAGCGCCATTCAACACACGGGATTCCGCGGGATCCTAATGCAGTTCAGAGTATCTTTGAGATATAAAGACATTATATTTGTCCGAGACCAGAGAGTGGTACCAGCGGGTGAATGAGAGAAGGCTTTGACTTTTAAGGAACCCTGGATACCGTCATCCCAAATACAAAAAAGGTATACAGGGTTCCGAAAGGGGCTAAAGAAGTAACCAACATGCAGCTGCTTGGCATAACTAGCATCTATCAAAATAGGCAACAAGTAGTGATACAGTACAACAAAATAAGAAGTGCTTGGAGCTGAGGTGAGTTTTCATACTGCGGCGGAAGATGGGAATTGAGTCTGCAGTCCTGACTGACAGTGGCGTGCACAGACATTTTGAGGGGCAGGTGCTCAAGTAAAAAAAAAGGGCAACTTGTGCAGCGCACGGAACCGCCGGCTGCCCTAGTAGTGTGATATGTATTACAGGCACATCTTGTACGTCGTAATTGCATATGTATTAGTGCTGCACGATTCTTGCTCAAATGTGAATCACGATTTTCCTCCATAAGAATTGAGATCACGATTCTCACACGATTCTCACACAATTCTCTTGTAAATATAAAAATATTAAGCAAAAAAAAATGTTTTGGTTTTAACACCTTTACCGCCGGGCCCGTAGTTCTACGGGCCGTTAAATCCAACGGTTAAGCGCCGAGCCCGTAGTCCTACGGGCTGCGGTCTTTTCGCGCATGCGCGGTCCGGGTGCACTTTCGGAATTTTTTTTATCCACTTCCGTTTCCGGTTTGATGACAGGAAATAGAATTATTTGGGATCCGGTTTCGACGATCACGCCCGCTCCCATTCTACAGACGAAACTGAAACTCAATTCTCTTCCTGTAGTTTTTTCTCCTCGCATTTCACTGTTTAACGTAATCCGCTCTAACTACAGTCATGGAAGTCCGTTTGACATGCGGTCTTCACTGGGAGATACAGGGAGATCTCGCGGATGTAAACAGACCGTTCACGGCTCAATCTTAAGGATTTTAACAAGATCTATGGCGACATGAAAAAAACAAAAAAACAACAAAAACACCTTGGCACTGGTGAGTACATTATGAGATTAACCTCTGGCGGTGGATGTGTAATTGAAAAAAAAATCGTCATAATTTAAAATCGAGATCGCATAGGTGTCTGAATCGAGATCACAATCTTTTTTCGATTAATCGTGCAGCACTAATATGTATTTGTTTCAATAGCCATATGCTGTCTGATGCAAATGTGTAAACTAAAAAAAGGGCACTTCTGGTCCAGAGGGCAAAGGGCAGGTGCTCTAGCACCCCCTAGAGTCTATCTGTGCACGTGCCTGCTGACTGAGGTGCGTGCGTGCGTGCGTGCGTGCGTGCGTGCGTGCGTGCGTGCGTGCGTGCGTGCGTGCGTGCGTGCGTGCGTGCGTGCGTGCGTGCGTGCGTGCGTGCGTGCGAGAGAGACTGACTGAAACAGAGAAAGAGATACAGAGAGAGAGATACATACAGAGAGGACGCATACTGTAGGCTACACGCGACAGAGAGAACGTTCGAGCGTATTTATCTTTGCAGACAATACTAGTTAGGGGTCTGTTAACCTCAGCTAAGTGACTTAATTTGCAATTTAATTAATCATAAACAACAATAACAGTAAATTATAATTCGCAAATTGTTCTGGCGCCCCATGTCCTCCTAATTAGTGTATACAGTTAACCCAGAACAGCCCTGCGTAGTGCCCTCCAAAAGTATTTAATGCCTTTACCCTGCAGCGCCTACCTTTCTATTTTGAACAATATACAGAATCAAGCCTGTATATGCATAACGGTGTGCTGAGGCACACTGGTGTGACACAAGTCCAGGTGTGCCGTGGTATTTTGTGACAACCACACATTATTATTTCAATATATATATATCTTTTCATTTACTATATCAGTACTTTGTGTGAAATCAGAAAAATTACATTTATTTATAGAAAATAGCAGACCTATACATGCTCACAAAGTGTCACATTGTGACATGTTGTGAGTTTGTAGATTGCCTGCTTTCACTATGAATACAAGTGTGCCTTGAGATTTTGACTTGCCCAAGGTACAAAAAGTTTGAAAACCACTGCTGTTTACCAAATCGCAGGTATCTCTACGCTACGCACCATGTCTCCGAACAGCTGAATACAGAACATAATTCAGAACTTGTTTTACCCGAAAGTCCCCGTAAGAATCACAATCAGAAACTTTATTGTCAAGTCACATTTTATGTAAAACAGTGGGTGAAATTCGTTTTTGTTGCAAAGCAAGTGCTGCAGTATTTATGCAAACATGAAGTGACAAGTGGTACTTTGAATAAGTCACGAAGCATTTTACAGTATAGTAACAACACAGTAAACTCCAGGCTTCACTCCAACACATTTACAGCTGACCTCTATCAATTTGCTGCACTAATGAAGTTGCCGCCACCGTAGCGCAATAAAAAAAGGTTTCCTTTTTTCGGGTGAATAATTTAACTGCTGTCGTCCTTCCTGTTTAATGGCTGTCCCACTTAAACTCAGCCCTTGTCGATACTTGGTTGGTGTCAGCTATTTAGCGAAGGTGACAGAGAATGAGAGTGACAGATGAATAGGAGCTTACATTCCTATTGTCTGTGTTCAAAGTAAATAATGGTACAAGGATCAGAGCCACAGCAGCGGGACTACACTGTAGATAAAACTACGCTTACTTTGTGCTGCCCATGAACGCATCCCATGTAGCTAAGGTTGTTTTCAAGCCAGAATATCTGTGAGTTCAGTGTTCAGTGTACATTAGGGCTGCACGATATTGGAAAAACCTTTTTCTACTCGTACATAATTTCATAGATATTATCAGATCTGCATAATGTAAACTACAATAGCTCTATTTGCCAAATAATGTAGCAATGTTTAGAGTGAAATAGAGGGTGAAATAAGGCAGTTTTTCAATACTGACTCAACATGACACCTCTGTGATCGCATAATGTTCATGCAAGACCAGTTACCATGAGGTTATTATCATTCTGCTAATTATCAGATGGCCTGCGCTGTAGTCATGAAAAAGGTGAACCTTGATAAGTTTAATTTTCTATCAATAGATATGTGTTTAGTATAATGTGACAGACTAGCCCAATTTGCCTCTGCTAAATTGCATCCTTTGCAATGTCACTGTTGCACACGTGTACATTGCGATGTCAATGCTGAAATGGTATATCGTGCAGCCTTATTCTACATAATGAAATCAATTTCAATGTATAATTTATGATTCACTATTAGTTAGAATTGGCCAAGGGGTGTGGATACTTTACAAGGCACCATATATTATACTGCATACAACCTATTGAGGTGCATCTCTCGTTTTCTCTCTCTCTCTCTGTCCCTCTGCACGGGCTGTACTGACAAGACTGTTCATCTATTATCCATGTGGGGATTCTAGGTCGCGTGAGCCTGTGATGTTACCTAACCCCTGGGTTGTGTAATAATGGCACAGTGCCACTGTATGCTGTCGTCACTGTAATGCTGTAATGGGTGACGACAGCAGTGGCACTGTGCCACATGCAGCAGCAACATGAGATATACTGTATGTGTGCATTACATTATCATCAGACATTATGAAACTCTTTCCCCCCTTCTGTAATTGGATGTCAGTGGGAGTGGGGTGGGTGGAGAATTAACTTCTTCATACATTAAATATGACGTACATTTTATATGCACTTTGTACCGTATGTAATTTTGCATTTATATGGTTGTTTTTATGGCTGATATGATGAGATTATTTTACATTTTGCTTAAGTTAGAGCACATCAGTTTTGTTATTAAATGGGCTGTAAAAATGAACCTTAACTTGGTGAGAATTCCCTTTTTTGCAGTCCAGTTATAATATAAGCTATTAACAAGTGGCCAGTGAGTCAACAAAGCTCGTTGGATTATCAAATATCCTAGCCATCTGAACCACGGACTGTTCCAGAAGCTAACACATGGCAAATGGCTCCGTAGTGGCCTCTATTTTATATAATTTAAAATACAAGTTTTAATTTAAGCATTAGCTTATTGTAGCCCCAGTATTGACGTTACGGCTCACTCTTCCTCACCTTCACATTCACGGCCCTTCCCCCCTCACTGACTACCGGTACTCCTTGGCTCAACTCCTGCTCCCCTGCTCTCCCTCACCAATCTCCGCACCTGTCTTCCATTCCACAATCAACTGCTGCTCTACAAAACCCCAGTCTGCACTTCACTCCTTGCCAGATCTTAACCAGTTCACGGTTGGTAAACTAGAGCTAGCCAAACTTACAATTCCCAGTGTTATAGAGTTAGCCAGTTAAGCTTCACACAGTTGCTGTGCATTGTCCTCTCTCTTGTGAATTGTCACTAACCCTGCCTCTCCTCTCCAGTCTTCCGGATCCCCAGCTGAGTTATGCCACCCACGGAGCCACCAACACACACCACCTCCACTCACCCCACTACCTTTTCACCAAAACTAAAATACGCCCACAGGCTTCACCTAAAACTACGTCTCCTCTTTGCTGTGCACTTGGGTCACACACACACACACACAAGCCATTACAGTTACCTTGGCTTCTGGTTCGACTGGTTCACCCTGGGCTGCAGCAGCAGCTCTGTAGCTCCCCACCCCTCTGTACACGTTGATCCGCTGGGCGATCAGTCCTGTTGTTGGATACATGTCTGGGAAAAGAACATCACACATTGAGCACATCATGGTAGAACATTCACTTATAACTCTTTATATAACCTTGTATCCCCATATTTCAACGTTTTATGTTTTTACGTAAATTATGCGCGCGCGCGCACACACACACACACACACACACACACACACACACACACATAAATGAATGCCCAACTTGGCTGTCCCAAATGGACATTGTTTTGGTTAACGTTTGTACCCTAGTGAAATGAACACTGAGGATTTTACTGTGTAGTTTTACTGAGTACACGATCCATGATCTCAAAATATCCCAAAGCATACTGTACACACAATGCGAACATAGGAAAATGCACACACACACACAAGGCAAATACATTATCGCCCACAAATGTTGACCCTACGTTTAGAAATACAGATATCGTTGCTGTCGGGCAGAAACCTGCCATTTTCTAACTTTTTGTGTTTTTTCATATATTAATGCCCTACTTGGTCATACTACAGCGTCACACCAAAGCATCAAAAGTAGCTTGTAGATCTGGTACTTTTGCTATTTATTTATTTGAATACTGAAAATGATCAGTTTTGGACATTTTTCAGTTTCCACCCGAGAGCGACGATATACAGTATATTACATACATGTAAGCTACTGTACAATCCAACACAGTAGAAGTGGTGCATGGGGATAATACATGAAGTAGTTATGTCTATCTATAATCTATAATTACTTTGGTGTGTGTTTGCACACTGCGACGTCCTAGGCATAAAGATGGATTTTCTATTTGCTTATTCTGTCATGGTGGAGCGTGTATTCTTGTAGTTCTTAATTGAATCAAATGTATTTCATCCTTGTAGACACATGTGAATATGCGGCCATCAGTTTGAACACTTTTTACTGAGAAAAATCCTAATTATGTGAATCCCAAGAACAGCATGGCTCAATGTGGATCTCAGACTTCATGAGGCCAGCCTGTGATGTCAGTCACAGGGCTTGACATTAACTTTTTGAGGCACTTGTCCTTCTGACAAGTACATTTCCCATTCACTTGTCTGGACACTAAAGTTAAGTTATATTTTTCATTTTGATCAAAATAGCCGATCTACAAGCAGCCCACAACACTTTGCAGCATGTTGAGAGCTTGTAGATCTGCTCCTCTTCAAAACCATGTGATCAGTGATTTTGCGAGAGGAATAAGCAACCAGGTCTGTGAAAACAAGCCCAAAAGAAGCGACTATAGACCACATGAGCACTTCAAACCTATATAGGTTGGCTATTTGAAAATAACCGATCTAGAAGCTCACAACCGCAACCCACAACTACCATTATTTACAAGCAACTTTACAGAAAAACAAGCCCAACGCGGCTTATAATAAGCAGACCTGGCAACACTGCATGATACGTTGTTGTGGCTAAAAAGCTAGGTTGCTTACGCTAACTGCATGTAGCCACAGATAAAACCACACCAGTTTAAAATAAATACTTTTGAATTTCATCTTGAGAAATGTACAGCTAAGCATAAGCACAATGCTTTATGGGACAACTACAACAATGAGTGGACTTCTCCATGATACAACAGTGCATAACCGAGAGTGCTATGTTTCTCCATCCAACGGTGTGTAGCCTAGAGAGTGCTATATCTCCATCCAACGGTGTGTAACTAAGTGTTATGCTTCACATGAGCATCACACACGAACAAAAAAAAACAGATTTTTTTTATTTTAATGGACTTGTCCTGTAAGATGTATTACTTGTCAGGACAAGTGGGACAAGCCTTAATGTCGACCCCTGAGTCGTCTATGACACATCTATGACGCATGACTCCAAATTTCAACCCGAGCCCCATTGACTTCCATTACTGAATGAAAGTTAAATAATTTAAAAAGTAGGAGCAGTTGAAAGAAGGGTACTCATTTACATGTAGCATATGACTAAATAATACATCAGATTCACATTTCCTATGTTATGTTCATGGTTAAAGCAACCCTGCAAGACACCAACCCTGCAAAGGCTATAGGTATGAGTTCATGTAAGTAGAGTGTGAACACACACACACACACACACACACACACACACACACACACACACACACACACACACACACACACACACACACACACACACACACACACACACACACACACACACACACACACACACACACACACACACACACACACCCCCTCCCTCCCTTGTGGCCTTTGGTCATTAGTTATTACACTATTCCATCATAAAATCTCAAAAAGGTAAGCTGTCCTCAGCATGTCCATCAGTTTAAATGTGATTCTTTGCTTTCAAAATACAGTAGAGGGTCATGGAGTTATTTCAAGTACTGTATAAGAGTTTATTTTTCTTGTATGACATTATGAATAGTAATTCATCCTTGGTCCTTTGGCATGTATTATTAAAACTTATTATTATAAGTTATAAATATTTTCTTTCATAAGCAGTTGTATTTTAGTAGTTGTACAGGTATTTTAACCTCAATAGTGACCCGGTTCTAAGGATGATGATGTCGGTACATCCATTTGCTCTGCACCTTCAAGTTCACCAGAGGATCAATCCTACGTTGGTGACCTTTCCTCTATCACCACCATTAGGCCAAAATATCTGCTAAGCCTTGTACACAAGATATCTCAAAATCGCAGATTGCCATGAAACTTGCCAAGCTCGTTCATTCACCCCCTGTAAGCATACTGGAAAGTGTTGACACATCATTAATATTACCTTATTCTGTCAAGTCTTTAATTCAATTAAAAATGTGAAGGGAGTGTTATTAATTATTACATCTATGTATAAATACCTTGTATAAATTACCTCCTCCTGTAGACACTGATGTGTCCCCTGCTGACTCCTCATCCCACTTACAGTAAGTACGATTTCGGAGATGATTAAGGATTTTGGATGTTTATGTGGACGAGTTAGTCAGCTGCTGTAGTATTGGTAATTGATATTATAATAGGCTCAGATCTCTAGTCAGGTCTAGGTATATTGTTGATTAATTTACATTAATCCATGCACCTAATGTCTACAGAGCCAGGCCCCAAATGTAAAAAGAAAAAACAGGACTGTTATACTGGCATGATACTGACATGATATGATGACAAACATTCAGCGAAAATAGCAGATCTACATGCTCACAATGCGTTGCAATGTGGCGCATTGTGTGCTTGTAGATTAACCACATAATTACACTGTCCTCATAAAGTCGCTGCCCTCTGTTTCTTGTCCCTGCACTATCCTATCTAAAGAAAAGAAAAAAGAAAGCTTGCTAGACATCTTAAAAAAAGAAAGAAACTACAGAAGGAAAGGGAGGATGCAGTTTTATTGAATATGTGACGCAACTGACAGCGATGTCTCCTCCAGTTCAAAATCAATCATTTTATAGAAAGACTGGCAGGGCGAAAGTGAAAAGTCAAAGCGGTTCAGTTCAAAATAATGAGAGCAAACCCACTTGCCACATTCTGCCTCTTACTTGAATCTCATACAAGTACAAGCTGCAGAGTTCAGATGTCTCAACAACTTTTTGGATTGGTTTGAATTACCCTCCGGTGTCTGGGGTCCATCCTCAAAGAAAAGACAGGCTGCTCTTTCGAGTGCTTATCAGAGACCTGCTGGAGTTAAACCAAGGAGGCCCCAGACAGCATCCTTGGCCCTTGCAAGCTGTGCAAATGAGGCCAAATCAGAGGCCAGTGGACCGAAAAATTACATAACATCTTTCAAAGCTTTTGTCCTTCTCATTTGGCTGGAAGAAGATACCACAAATAGAACAGTGGTTCTCAAACGTTTAAATTTCAAGGACCCCCAGAACTCTGAGGGTGTACAAATGGAACCAAATGGACCTGTACCGGGTCCATTTGGAACACTCTCAAGGAAATCTGAAGGGTCCCAGGACCCCACTTTGAGAACCACTGCCACAGAAGACCGAAACCGGATTCTCTCATCAGGGAAGATGTTACTAGAGGCAGCCAACATACTGTAGCACTGACAGGTGAGATGCATATAGGTCTTATGCAGCTTTATGGGGTCGTCTTCTTGCAGTTACTGTTATGAATGTATCCCAACCCTTACAGTAAACCACCAGAGGAAAATAAAATGTTTATCCCATCTCTCTCTCTCTCTCTCTCTCTCTCTCTCTCTCTCTCTCTCTCTCTCTCTCTCTCTCTCTCTCTCTCTCTCTCTCTCTCTCTCTCTCTCTCTCTCTCTCTCTCTCTCTCTCTCTCTCTCTCTCTCTCTCTGCTCCCTCATCTCTTGCTCCACATGAGCTTGTCACCAGCGCTAACTCAGAGAGAGAGATGGAGAGAGAGAGCGAAAGAGAGTGGGGGTGTAGGTCCAAAGGCATGTTTGAATTCATGCTGAGCGTGGGTGGGCAGAGGAATGGAGAAGTGTTGTTTTGTTCTGGTTTGTTATTCGCACATAGGAATTCAAAACAAAAACTGAGAAATGGTGAGTTCATCTCAAATCTAATTTAAGACAAAGCTGTATCAGAAATGTTTGTAAAGGCAATATGCCCGGCAGGTGTTTGATTTTCTACTGCAGTTCCAGCATACACTTTACTGTAGTAAAGAAAACGAAAATCAGTAAAATAGACTTTTCAGAAGTCAATTCCAATTGAAGCTCAGATTATACTAAGATCCCCTGAACAGACTAGACCAGTTTCGCAGTCAGGCTTGGTGAATACTCCTCACACATTGCCCCCCTCTCCTGCGGGGTACCCCAGGTACTGTATATGCTGCCCCTACGGACCATTATTAAGAAACACAATTTATGATTTCACTGCTATGCTGATGATGTACAGCTTTATCTGCCTTTAAAAGCTGATAGTCTGCTCACTGACACATTTCAGCCACTGCTTAAAATTGGATGGACAGCAACTTTCTCACTTTGAATGAAAGTAAGACTGAGGTAATCATTTTTGGCCAAAAGTCAGTCCCTTCTCTTACCACCTTGGGCCCCCTCAGCGCTAACATCCACTCCTCTGTAAAGAACCAGCTTTTTTCAACTTAGGTTGCTGGCCAGGAATAAGGGCTATCTCTCCCCACCTGACCTAGAGAGGGTAATCCATGCGTTTATCTCATCAAGGCTCGATTACTGTAATTCACTGTATGTAGGCATTGACCAGTCGGCCCTTAGACGCATGCAGCTCGTACAGAACGCTGCCGCTCGCCTCCTTACTGGCAAGAGGAAGCGTGATCATATCACCCCGGTCCTCGCCTCACTCCACGGGCTACCCGTTAAATTTAGAAGAAAAAAATATATAGATTTTAAGATTTCATTATTTGTTTTTAAAGCCCAAAATGGTCTGGACTCCCATTATCTATCTGATCTTATAGAGCCATACACCCCAGCCAGGGCCCTGAGGTTGGCTGACCAGTTGCTCCTGATTGAGCTCACAACTAAGTCCAGAGGTGACCGCGCCTTTGCAGTGGCCGGTCCCAGCCTCTGGAACAGTTTTCCCCTACATATTAAGTCTTCTCGCTCCTTAGCGGTCTTCAAATCTTCACTTAAAACTAATTTCTTCTCCATGGCTTTTAACCCTGTCTGATCGTATAACCCTGTCCATTACGTTTTGGCTTATGTCTTGGGCTTAATTGTGGGATCGCTTTAGCGATCACACTAATGTTATCTTCACTATTTTTGTGGGATCGCTTTAGCGATCACACTAATGTTATCTTCACTATTTATTATTGTCTCCGCCGGAGGCGGAGAGTATGTTTTCGCTTCGTCCCGCCGTGTGTTAGCTTGGCCCCTAGCCAAGCTAACATTGGTCAAGCTCCACGTGACACGTGACAATATGTTGACACCAATGCTTTTGATTGGCTAGAGGGACGCATGACGAAATAAAATCCTATAAATAGGTGTGTCACTTCAAAAAGCCATTATATTTTTTGAAGTGAGGTAAGACAGGATCAATCAGTCTTGATTGGAACAGTACCTTCCAGTACAAATCACCCGTCCGTGCGTGTGTGTGTCCCTCTGAGAACACCTAACATTGGTCAGTTTCACGTGACATCACAATATGTAATATAAATATATAAATAGCTTAGACAGGAGAGGCTGAGATCACACAATGGAACTTTAACAACAGGACGCATTAAATACATTGCGCTCACGGCTGGGGAAGCTAAAACTGCTAATCATTGACGAAGTTTCCATGGTGGGTGCAGATCTTCTACATCACATTCACAAACGCCTTCAAGACATCACAGGCATACACAGCTCAGAGTCCCGTTTTGGCAATGTCAGTATCCTCGCAGTCGGTGACCTGTACCAACTACCACCAGTCATGGCAAAACAAGTATTCGATACCCCTTCTGATGCCTATGTCAGACTACATGGTTCATTGTGGAAAGAAAACTTCCAACTATTTGAACTAACAGAAACGATGCGCCAGAAAGATGACCAACCCTTTGCAGAACTGCTTATGAGAGTTTGTACAAACACATGCTGTGCAGAAGACATTGCACTGCTACACACCAGAATCGTCTCTAAAACAGATCCCTCATACCCAAGTGACGCATTGCATGTCTTCAGAACAAATGCAGCCACAGATTCACACAATGGCGAAAAGCTAATAAAGTTGCCAACAGAAATATCCAACATCACCGCAATTGATTCACAAAAAGATTGTAAGACAGGACACACAACATGGAACAGCCTTCCCCCTGCGGTTGTTGGAGACATTACATCAAGTAGTATTCATGCCTTTAAGAAGAGGCTGAACAAACACCTCCTCAGTAGTATGTGACTGTAATCCCATGAAGCTCAAGGACATTAAATCATCAAACATTCAGTTTATATATATACCCCTGACTGAGTAGCTGCAGATCAGTGATAGGTTCTTTGAATGTTTTTTTCATAAAGCCTGTATCTGCAAAAGCTTAATAAAAAAAAATAGCAACCCATCGCATAAAGGTGGCTTACGGGAGGTCGTGTCTGTAGCAGTTGGGGCCAGAGTCATGTTGACAACCAACATCAATGTCTCTGACATTGTTCCTCATCTCAGGGGTACATAAATTACTTTAACATTCACCTTTTAACAAATAACTTTTTGTTTAACTAAAAGATATATCTTTTACCCTACTGTATCTCATTAGTTATTGTTATGATAATATAATTGCTATGATATAGTAACATGTTCTATTTTAAGTAAGAATTAGAACATTCCTAGAGAACTATGGTTAAAGATAGGGTAAGTGATTTCATTTGATTAAAATAGCACGGGTCTGCCGGCGGAGACTTGTGCTCCGAGGAGCACATTTTCTAGTTATTATTATTATTATTATTATTATTACCCCCGTTTTTTGGGTCATTTCAATGGAGAAATGCCATTTAGTGACATCATAATGCATAATGCCATTCTAGTGAATGGTAATGCCATTCTAGTTATTATTATTCCCCCCGTTTTTTGGGTCATTTCAATAGAGAAGTGCCATTTAGTGACGTCATAATGCATAATGCCATTCTAGTGAATGGTAATGTCATTCTAGTGACGTCATAATACTGATGTCATTGTATTATGACCCTACTATAACACTATCAATACTCAATACCAGCTCAACATTCTTAGCGATCCCACACTGTTTCTTCAGGAACAGTACTTTCTAGTTATGTAATGCTGTCTTTTTTTCCTTTTGTTATTTTTGTTGTTAAATTGTGTTATTATTGTCTCCGCCGGAGGCGGAGAGTATGTTTTCGCTTCGTCCCGCTGTGTGTCCCCCTCCCCCCTAGCCAAGCTAACATTGGTCAAGCTCCACGTGACACGTGACAATATGTTGACACCAATGCTTTTGATTGGCTAGAGGGACGCATGACGAAATAAAATCCTATAAATAGGTGTGTCACTTCAAAAAGCCATTCATGTCTTTTCTAGTTTTTTTCTGTTTTCTGTATGCTTGTTTTTAATCTGACTTTGTTCACCACTGGTCATTGTAAATGTGCTTTATAAATAAAGTTTGAGTTGAGTTGAAGCCAACGGTTCTCAGCCTTTTCTGTATCAGGGCCCACTTGAAAATCTGGAAGCCCATCTGACCACTTGACACGGGTGATAGAGACCCCTCCGCTTTGCGTCGGGGGCCTAATCATCCTGTCAAGGTTTATTTCTCAATAATGACCCGCTCCCCATTGATTACCCCTTGCATATGACAGTCCAAACAAAATGTCTGCACACCTGCGCCATCACAGCGGGAGGCAAAAAATAACAAAAGAAGTGCAACTCAAACTGGCTTTGAAGCGTGAGGACAGACAGAGGCATCCCACAGCCACAATGCCGCCGTCAGCCCCATTGAGAGGGACTTCACAGCACAGGCCTCTGGGGAGAGCGTTGAAAGGCCGGAGGTATGGGGAGGCAGCCACAGTTATAGAGGTGCATTGCCTTAATGGCCACTGACCTACTTTGAGAGGCCTTTAAAGAAGCACCAGCGAGGAGCCCTGGAGCATGTTGGGTCTCTCCAGGGAAATGGACGCTGACATGGCAGACCAGAGAAAGAATGGCTGATCTCTTGTTAACCACTTGAATCCTACTATACTTTGTTGACCGAGGTCCCCAGGGGGTCTACACTTGGTTCCCTCCCTTGGTTCCCTCAACGCACGAAAGTGTTTGCTTATGTTTGCCTATTACGGCACATTGTCACTCTCAGGTCGTATAGTGACGAGTTGGGGAAAACTGTCCATGGGCCAGAACAATCTACATAATGGACATGTTACGTTTGTGATGTCTGTCGACCCAAAATTGACCCACAATGCAATTTGAATACAGGATATAACACCTGCATTATATTAATGGGTCTAACAATAATCAGTGGACCCCTCTCATCCAGCCAATCCACTTTCTGACCCCCTTCCTTCAGGAAAAAAAGGTTATAAAGTATTAAGAGCAGAACTCAGAACTGTCCTGAGGCAGTGAGGAACCCTAAGCTCCTCATAATCAGTTCAGGCCACGAGTATAACTTAACTGTGCCCCGAGTGTTTTTTCTTTTAACCACATAAACACACAAAGACGAATTTCCGATCAATCTCAGAGTGTCATGCTTGCGCCGATTATTCTGTAGTATCACATGGGCAGAGCCACACCACCACAGTGAATGCAATATCATTGCAATAAATCAGTGGTTCGCAACCGTTTCTGGATCAGGACCCACTTGAAAATCTTGAAAATGTTCGTGGCCCACCCATCTGACCACTTAACATAGCAGCCGTTAAGTGGTCAGATGTGTGGGCCGCGTGCATTTTCAGAGCATGTTTATTTTAAATGACCAATCAATCCATTGTGTTCCAGCTTGGATCGACGGAACTAACGTGGTATACTTTAAGATCTTATTCATCAGTAATGTATCACAATGAAAACATTTTTTTCAATGTTTTAGAGAAAATATACAATACAATATACAATGACAACCGGCCCACAGGTTGAGAATCACTGCAATAAGTGTTTTTTGTCTTGTCACGTAAAGCAGGAAGTAATCTCTCAAGACTCACCACTAAACATGTAGTGTTGTTGTTAGTAGGACTAGACACAGAAGTAATAGGGAGGAAATGGACTATGAAAGGGGAGGAGCCAAACCAAGTTCCTGTCTCTGACTAAAATTGCGGTGGTGCACCAGGGGGCAAAAACCTTTACCTAATGCAGTGCTCTCAACCAGTGGTCCGGGGACCACCAGTGGTCCTTGAGGGGGTTCCAGGTGGTCGCCATCTAAATGATGGAGTTGTTAACCAAGTGGACCCTTATAGATCTTTAAATCTTGAGAGTATTTGGTTTCATTTTACACTCTCAAGAGTAAAATTATTAACATCTTAGTTTAGTTTACAAGAAGTCAACAAAATTAGAGAATGTAGAAGAATAATAATAATAATAATTACTTTAATCAACGTTTGCCTGTTCTCTCCTATGTCACCACATCAATACAGCATGGAATTGTGGACAAAATCTTATCCAACGATAACAAAATATTCTAAGTCTTGAGTCTGAGAGGCTAAATCTCATCAAACGGTGAATCCGTGGCTCAAGTGCCAAATAAATAATGGACCTTGATATGAAAAGGGTTGAAAACCACTGATCTAATAGGTTCCCAGATTGAGCAGTTCAAGTGACAGACCTTGCTGGTCGTCTGGCATGCCCTCGAAGCCGCGGAGCTGCTCCATCTCCAGGTGGCTGGGGGGGATCTTGCGGTGCATGAAGCTGTGGGGGTACTTCTCCTCTGGGCTGTCCAGCTCTTGGCCGTCCTCGTACACGTGCTTCAGGACCCGGCCGCTGTAGGACGCCGCCAGCTTGAACCTCACCTTGGGGAGGAGGTGAAAGAGTTGAGCTGACTTTTCAGTGTGCAATGTTCATTCTTCCATTACGTAACATCAGTGGCGTAACGCAGAATCGCGGGGCCTCCCCGCGGGAGTTTCACGTGAGGCCCACGCACATGCACGCACATGCGCGCGTGCATGTTTGTGCACAACCCCGAAAAATTTCGGGTCTAATTTGGGTGTAATTCGGTCTAATTCGGGTCTAATTCGGTTCTATTTGACCAATATAAATCAACTTTTTTCTTTTTTTTTGCTGTAAAAATATTTGTATTAGCGCAGGCGGGCCCCCCCCCCCCCTGCTGGTGGCCCCCCCGCACCGCATCACTTGCTGCCCCTCCGTTACGCCACTGCGTAACATTATTTGCACTCCCAAAAAGTGCATCTCGTTGCTGTCGGGCAGAAACCTCTTATCTCCATATTCTAACTTTTCGTGTTTTTTCGTAAATTAATGCCCTGCTTGATCATACTACAGGGTCACACAAAAGCAGCAGATCTGCAAGCTCAAAACGCAGCGCAACGTTTTTTTTATAGCCTATTTGCATTAACATTGGGTACTTCTGCAAATGATGCTATTTCTTTTATCTTCTACCTCCATCATATTACTGCATATTACTGCATATTAGCCCAATACAAATTGGGTTTGGTAAAGCACTCAACATAACACACTATGTGCAACAGTTAGCCTAGTAATAAAGCTTTTTCAAGGGCATGCCATGTTATGGATTTATTTTATGCTGTATGTTTATTCAATTAATTTACCTTAGCATTGATGAGATGAAATCATAAGGGGAAATAGGAAGAACTTGTTTTCACTGTATCTACTGGTAACCATGGTTACCAGTAATACGACAAATTGTGAGCTTGTAGATCTGCTACTTTTGATGGATGTTTGCCCCAGAATAGGATGAACTAGAGTTTAAGTAGACAAGGCCTACATTGAGATAACTGACCTTTCTAGGCTTGGTGCCCTCGTGGCGCTGATTCACTTTTCTCTGGCAGTCATCCATGGTGCCTGACGGAGGTGGCGAGGTTGAAGGAACGCAAAACTCAGTCCAAAATATTTTTTACACAATTGGTGCCAATAAGCAGGAGCTGTGCAAAATGGTGCGCCGAAGAAAGTATGGCTGTATTGACGGATAGTCTGGAAGCTCCGGTTGAAGGCGCACGACCTGGAAGCTACTATGTATGAGGAAGGAGCACAGTGGAATGGCCCGTCGGTCGCTGGCTGGAGACCTGAATGAGATGCTGTCGTTTGGGCTTTGAGAGTATACCTGCCGTGTAGCGGAACCCACCTTGCTAGCCGCTAGTGTTCAATTATTCACGGCGGGATCACATGTACAAAAGGCCGGTGGGGAAACTGGAAGCTTCGTCATCAAATAATCATGCTTACCAGAATAGAAGGCAGCCTCAGACCCGCCTGAGTGCGTGCGTGCGTGCGTGCGTGCGTGCGTGTTTGTGCTTGTTTGTGCTGTGTGTGCCATGAGAGTGTGTGCAGTACAGAGTGTTTCAGGACTGCTTGTCGTTGGAACAGAAACTAGCGTGCCGGCGGTGTTGGAAACAAAGTGTGACATTTCACATCTGCTGCTGTGCTGTCATAGTGCAACTCAAAACTGATCGATCTTTTGATTACAAGGGCTTCAGATGGTAGCAGAGTAAAATACATTTACGTTCAGATTCAGTTCATTTATCCCTCAGGAAATTGCAACGTCGCAGTTGCCAAAAACACAGTTAGGAAAGGTAAGCTCTTTAAACTGTAGGCCTATATTGTCCCCAAGGGGATATTACTTCCCACAGCTCTGTACATATCAGACAACCATTCAAACAAAACCACACAATAACAGCGATACAACAGTAATAACAATATACAATAGCAGACGGCAGTACACATCCAGGACTGTTCAGCAAGGCATATTATTTAAGACGGCTATGACAGCAAGTGTCATGCTTGCAGTGTTATGTACCTGTATACCTGGAGGTACCATAAGATGTCTACTGTCTCTGAGACAGGCTGTGGATAGTTCAGACATGTACTGTACCTGCCGATTACACACACACATGCATACTGCATACTGCATACTGCATACAGCACACACACACACACACACACACACACACACTCTACTTAAAGAGATATTTCACTTTCAAAAAAACTTTTGGTCATTTTATCGTCTACTCAGGCTTTTGTGAGCCCCCCAGACCGTTTTTAAGTTGCTTGATTTAGTATTTCGATATTTGATAATCATTTTATTAGACACGCCCCCTTCCTATACAAACCCATTATAACTTCAAACTCCATTTTAACCTGTTAGATTCATCAAAAACACCCATCCTTGGTTCTGCTGACTCACCCTGCCCTCCTAATACGTGAGGGGGCCGTGTTTTTTCGATTACTTTTTTCATTTATTTTATTAAATTGTATTTACATGTTTTCATTTTCCCAAAAAAAGTATTAAAAATAAACGAAAAAAGGAATCGAAAAAACACGGCCCCTCGCGTATTAGGAGGGCAGGGTGAGTCACCAGAACCAAGGACGGGTGTTTTTGATGAATCTAACATGTTAAAAATTGAGTTTGAAGTTATAATGGGTTTGTATAGGAAGGGGGCGTGTCTGATAAAATGAATATCAAATATCTAAATACTGAATCAAGCAACTTAAAAACGGTCTGGGGGGCTCACAAAAGCCTGAGTAGACGATAAAATGACCAAACGTTTTTTGGAAAGTGAAATATCCCTTTAAATACATACATGCTGTCAGAATTGGCCAAAAATGACTTTCAAATATTCATTTTAAAACCAATATGTGGGTTCGATCCATTGATTTTCAAATACATATTGTATGCAGTCAATCTTAATTCAAACACAGCAAAAGTCTCTTTCTTTCTCCATATGCGCCGGCCCCGGTTGGTGCTGAGAAACGCTCAAAACCACAAAGTTATAGATTTTACATCGCTTTTTCGGTCGAGTCTCGTTTTCAACTGTCTGCCATTACTACCAAATGAATTGCCCGTTTCAGCGTGATCAATTAAAGCGACATTGTGTGATTAAATGTGGCCGTGTTTTTTTTTCTTTTAATTTTTTTTTACATGGACGACATAGTGTAGCATGGCTTTTTAAAATGTTTTTTACATGGACAACATTGTGAAGCATGGCATTTTTGTCTGGCCGAGGGCGTGACCGGAGACTATGTTTTCACCCCTGTCCGTCCGTCCGTCCGTCCGTCCGTGTGCGTATGTGTGTCTGTCTGTGAGCAGCTAATCTTCGGCACCGTTAGAACTTTCCACGCACACACTCTCTGGAGGTGAAAGCAGAACCTGCCTTACATTTTTCACATCAGCCAGTTATTGCGCCCCTGAGGTCGATTTTTGCAAAACACATTTTGGGATGTGTGTGTGTGTGTGTGTGTGTGTGTGTGTGTGTGTGTGTGAGAGAGAGAGAGAGTTGGTGTGAGAGTGGGCGTGTGACTGTGCGTCCATGCATGCGTGTGTGCATTTATTTGTTCCATCCCTCGGTAGCCTACTCATTACTCCACATAAAATCTTCCCGTTCCCTCTGAAAAGCATGATTAGAATCATTGTTTGAAAATCGCTGATGGCATCGCCAACTTTTACCATCTGCGAGAGGACATTTCAGAGAAGGAACACTAATCTAACAAATGGCTGCCATTTAACCCCCACGGATGTCGAGATCAATCTTACAATTATCGTTACAGATGACTGTTGTTAAACTCCGGGAGCAAACGCCTGGTTTAGGGGAGAGAGAGAGAGAGGAGAAAAGGAGAGAGAGACCCGTTGTCTCTTTGCCACCCAGACGAAAGTGGGCTTAATCAGATTGCAGAGCAAGTAGGGGGGGAGGGTTTGGGGGGTCGCTCAAGCAAGAAATTGTTTGGAGTGCATCGCGGCAGGAGAATCATTGAACATGTCAGGATTTCTGCTGCTCCGTGTAATAAACTACTGCTGCCCTAAACCTTTCTCTGTGTGCCTACCCCCCAACCCCCCACCCACAACCCACCGCCCGCACCAGAACGTAAACAGTTCCCATATGTTCAGTAATCCCCCTGTTTACGCCTCTCTGCTGCTTAATGCGATTAGAGCATGCAACACGACCTTCATCTCCCAGGTACACGCACGCCGTCAGGTAATCATTCTCCTAATCCATTTTCGCCGGGCGTGTGCTCCGATGGTATACGGATTGAAATGGGAGAATAATAGTGTAGCTCTCAGAGCGCTGATGATAATGTGGTAGAAGTTAAGCTGCTCGGCAAGCCTCATTGAGCTCCAAAATTACACCAGAAACGGAGCTCCACTCCCCCGGACAGCCTAATGCGACATCAATTTTGACTTCAAAACGTGAATTCTGCTTTGCACCGGCCCATTTGAGTGGAGAAAGCAACTCTTATCTGTTGATTCTGGTCTCCCCTATAATGTTGTGTCTATACCTCCTTATTTTACATACAGAATACAATTTGTTTCGAAATTACGGCAGAAAAAAAGGTCAGTTTTGTCCTACGGCATTAATTGTACACGTAAATATCTCAACTGCAACCGCAACACTTCTGTGGTCAGTACCGACTAGCCTAAGCCACGAAGAACCGCTTCAATTGTATACACTCTGTAACCTTCACATTTACGCGTGAACCCAAATATTCCTACCAAAGATTAAGTCATTTTCCAACAATGTTTGCAAAACAATGGCAGTAATGATGTCATCACCATCTAGAGGTGTGGCAAAATGGCTGCCTATTCATTTCATGAAACGCGCTCACCCAGCACATACGCCTGAAGCCGCGCAATGGAAAGTTCCCTCCTTCAGGGTTACAGCTCATAGAGAGCAAACACATTAGTATCTTCTTGTTAGTGGTAGCTCGTCCATGAACTGCACTGATTGAGCCCTGTGGCGTTCTCTTCAGAGTGCGAGCAGTTGGGTGAGGGGCAGCTGAGCTGTGTGTGCGCATACATAGTATGGCACAGAGCGTAGCAGAGTGTGTCAGTGGGAGCGTGTGTATATTCCCTCAACCCTAGGTTACCCCAACCCTAACCCCAACCACCACCTTAACATATAAGGTAGTGCTGAGGGAACATAGAGCTATAGAGGGATCTCTTGCTTCATGTGGCGTACAAGAAGTGCACACTGTGTGTCTTTGATGATCCACTTAGCCTTACAGCTACGCACCACTTGCCGTATTGTCCTGGAGGAAGGGAAGCTCACCAGCAACACCATCCTCTCAGCTTCCTGTAGTCAACAATCAGCTCCTTGGTCTTCTTGATGGAGCTGTGCATGGCCACACAGCTGTGAGTGTAGTAGGGACTAGAGGAGAGGGCTCAGTATGCAGTCCTGAGAGGCTCCCGTGTTGAGGGTCAATGAGCTGAGGGTGCTGCCCAATGGCTCTGATGGTGCTGCCCATTCTCCACCTGGTGAAGGACCGACAGGAAGTCCAGTATTCGGCCCCGCGTTTGGGTGCAAGCCCAGCTCCCTGAGCTTGGTGTCGAGCTTGGCAGGAGCTACTGAGATGAATTCCAAACTGTAGTCCAAAAACAGCATTCACACACAATAGTTACTCCCCTCCATGGGAGAGAGAGGTTTATTTTGGCTGTATTATATGTAAATTACCATGGGTCCAGATTGGCAGGTACTGTACCATTGAACAAATGAGGTATCTCACCAACCTCTCTGATTCTGAAAGCCTTTACTGAGACTGATATTGCCAACAACGTTGCAACAACATCACAACATTGCATCTGAGCTGATGACAGTGAAAACAACTCTGAAGTGGAACATAGCTTCTCTTCTCCAGTTTCTGACTATGCAACCTCTCTATAAACTGATAAACTGACAAGCTTCAATCAGAGGTAGGAACCTTACATGAAAAGTGCATGGACATGGGGAGAATGCGGAGACCAAATATTTACAATGTGGCAGAAGACCCTTGAAGCCGCAGTTTCTAAACTGCTCTCAGCATGGATAAGGACTTGTCATGATTGACACATCCCCCCCCCAAGGTCTCAATGGAGCGAGCTATATGAGAAGCCCCTTGTCATAGTGGCTAAGTTACACTACTACCTAGCCCCTACGGGGGAAATGCCACAATTTATTTATTTTTGCTTGCAGGTCTGCTATTTTTGCTACTTTTGTGTGACACTGTAATGTGACGAAATAGGGCATTAACCACTTCAACCCCAGCATCCGTATCGGGGGGAAAGCTTTCTCAGAAAGTTTTCATCGAAAGCTTTCCCTGCAATAATAACAGAAAACAGAAAATACACTAATATAGAGCCATGAGGGACTCCGGGTCGACCATATAGGGTTTAAGTGGTTAATTTACGGGAAACATAAAAAGTTCAAATGGGGAGATAAGAGGTTTCTGCCCCACAGCAACGGTACGCTGCACAGCTTTGCTACCACGTGAGAGAGTGAGCAGCACATGCACAATACCCTCAGGAACAGTGCCTGTGGGGCTCGGGTGAAGTCTTTGTGAAATCAACCAGGTTGGAGGTGGAGAAGACCCAAGGGAACCAATAGTGAGTGTGCTGAAGCAGTCTTTCCTACCGGAGGCCCTTTTTATTTTTAACATACCCTATTAAGGCAAATTTATGAAATGAAAATATGTTTTTAAAATCTTTAAATCAGAGAGAATAGTGAGGGAAAGAACACAGCTCATCTGCCAGAAACCTTGGTTGAGGTGCTGGAGCCAAAATGATTTATTTTTTTCATGCATTTAATATCTTTTTTTCTTCATACAAAAACAGAAATAGCAGATCCACAAGCTCTAGACCAGCTAGATTCGAAGGCTCTGCATCAGCGCTTCTCAACCTGTGGGCAAATTATTATTTTGTTTTTTCTTTGTAACGTTGAAAATGTTGTTTTCATTGTGATACTGATGAATAAGAACTTAAAGTATACCACGTTACAGTGCCAAATGATCCAATCTGGAACATAATCGATTTATTGATCATTAAAGAGCCCGTAAACAGGATGTGCCCTGTTTTGGGGCATTTCCAGCTGGGAGCATTTTTTTCTGGGCGGGGCTAAACACCTCACCCGATGACATACTCAGGTGAGTTTCAGTGAGTTACTGATAGCAGAAGACTGAGGCCACGTTTAGATGAGGACGCTCTCTAGTGAAAACGTCAAAGTATCGTTGCGTTCTCACTTTTTATTTTGCCTTTAGACGGTGACGCACCACTGATTGAAAACGCTGCAGGGTGCGCAGCTGGTTGCCATGTCCACTTATTATAAGCGACTTTGGGCTTGTTTTTCCTGTAAAGTTGCTTGTAAATATTGGTTGTTGTTGCGTGTTGCGGGTTTTTGGGCTTGTTTTTAAAGTGTAGTTACTTTTTTGGTCTTTTTTTATTATTGTTTAAACAGTCCTCAAACATCATCAAATCATCGTCAAATTATTGTATTTCTTCGCAGACCCCCATCTGAATTAATAAATATATAAGGTGAGATATAGATACAGTATATATAGAGAGAGAGCGAGAGAGCGAGAGAGATATCAAATATTATTTCACTATTTCTTTTCAAGATCTTTTTGAAAATAGCAGATCTACAAGCTCACTGTGAGCTTGTAGATCGTCTATTTTCAAATAGCCAATGTACTGTAGTATAGGTTTAAAGTGCTAATGTAGCCTAGTCGTCGCCTCTTTGGGGCTTGTTTTCATAGAACTGGCTGCTTATTTCTCTCACAACAACTGGCAACGACACACGTCTTGCCGTTTCCTCCGTCTACATGGAGACGGGACACGGAGCGTTGTCAAAGAATTCCACTCTGGAGGTTGGTTTCACTTAGTTGCGGATTCAAGCCCCGAAAACGCTGTCCCCGTCTAAACGGATGGCACATCTGATACTTTATTTTGCCGTTTTCTGTAGAGACCGTTGTCGTGTAAACGACACCTGATGTAATTAGGAGCTATGCCACGGTACACCAATATTCTGATGCTAGCCATCTTCTGGCTAATAATTATTTCACAGCCCGTGGCAGAAAAAACTACAGATTATTTTTCACGTTTATTGGCCTATTTCCTGCTAAACATGCTCTGAAAATGCATGCGGCACACCCATCTGAACACTTAATACGGCCGCGTTCAGATGGATGGGCCGTGAACACTTTCAAGATTTTCAAGTGGGCCCTGGTCCAGAAAAGGTTGGGAACCGCTGCTCTACATGGTGGAGGCATGGTGGCTGGGGGGGGAGGAGGTGTCACCACTCTGCTGCTGTTTATCACTCTAACTACAGTCAGCAGGAGGAGAGCTGTGCCATTTGGAACAGCATTTCACTTTCCACACGTCTACTTCTCCAGTCTCAGTTTATCACCAGCCTGCCACCTGCTCTGAACTCACGTTGTGTTTTCATTTCTGCCCTCTGGTAGCGGAGATGAGAGGAGGGGGGCGGAAGGGAGGAAGAAAGAGGGGGGGGCATGGATGGGAGAAGACTACGAGCAGGGTGGGACCTGAGAGAAGACGAGGAGCAGAAGTAATGAGTCAGGAGAGAAGACACCTCAGCTGAATGTGAATGAAAAAACACACACACACACAGTAAATACACTGTACTGTATTTTTTCCTGTCTTGAACTACAGCCAAAAGGGAGCACTGTGTGAAAGTTACTGCCACAACAGTTGTGTCAGCAGGCGATAAAATACGTAGAAGACGCTGCAGCATCTCAAATTTACAGTTATGTATCTGGTATGCTTCACTATTACAGTACCAGAAATAGTGTGACAAAACTACAGTCCATACTGTATAGCATAGAACTAATCGTTGGGAGGATAGTTTGCACGGGTCACTCGCATGTACTGTACTAGGAAGTTGACTCGCGAACGAGTGGCCATAGAGAGTCTTCATAGTGCTAAAGATGTGTGGGGTGTGTGGGTGGGGTTAAGCTTTTGTCCACCACAATGGTGGAGGACAGCAGCTGGAGAATGGCAGAGAATTGTCAATGACTTAAATAAAAATAAGAAAAGAAAAGAAAAAGAGAGTATGATGAAATAATATTGCAGCTCACTGTCTCCACCAGGTGGAGATCTTGCATTCATCCCTGTCTGTCTCTGTGTACTGTATGTCCATAAATTCCATTTAGAACATTGTATACATGAATGTTATACTTATGTTTCTAATGTATGGTGACACTCACTATAAGAGGCAGTGATTGACATAATTGAATTAAAGCAGTTTTATATTACTAGACCGACACCGGCTCAGGAACGATGCAAGTTGGGAACGATGCAAGTTGGAAACGCATCCCCGCCCAGTTATGCAATACCCATTGGCCATTGTCAGACCCAATTTTACCATGCTTAGAAAATGGACAGATATCTTATAGAATTCTGACTGAACTGCCTACATTCTACACCCAATGTAATCATTTGACTTTTTCAACAGTTAGAATTATGGAAACCTGGAAAATCATACTTTGTAAACGTCATGTACCCATCAACCACAACTATAATTTCCTCATGCGGGAAAATAAGTACACTGAAAACAGCTGGTGTTCCCCCCTCCGGCACATGGCGTATTGTAGACATTTTGTTGTATACTTGGAGTGTCTGTCTTACATCGACTCGTTGGAATTGGCCATTCAGTACAAAACTCCTTCAACCGTGAGAAGACTTCCTTCTGTGTAGCCTACTGCCTGCTCCATTTCCCCCCACAGCGTGTCTGTTGGTTTAAGACTTGACATCTTGACATCTTTACTTTCTTCTTTTTGATTTGCTTGCATGTTTTGGTTCATTGTAATGTTGAAAGGTCAACTTACGATTCAGCTATTTGGCAGATGGCCTCACAAGTATTCTCTGGTAGAGTGAGAATGGTTCTATGAAGAGAAGCTCATGTTACCATCTATAATGCTGCCCTAATAATTCTTGCAACAGCTTGGAAGGGAATTATATTTCTCTTTTTATTTTCCTGTATAAATCATTGAAAAGAAGCATGTTCTAAGACAAAGGACTGTACATACTGACAAAGACAGAATCTTTTCAACATTGTTGTAGATTGTTCTACTGCAGTGGCCTTTTAAATAGAACCACTAATGCACCGAAAATTAATTATCTTAATTATAGAGTCTATCAAGTGATGAATAGTGCAAGTCACGGTCATGTTAATATTTAACGATTGCGTTTCTATCTAACACAGTTTTAATTAGCTTCTTGATACTCCTGTTCCCATGGAAGTTCCCACTGTTGCTCAAACTTTTCCTGCTTAAGCGAGGGGCCTGTCTCCAGTGACCTCATTCAAATGAGTGGAATTAAATAAAGTTTCACTCCAAATATGAAGTGTGTGAATACCCCCTCCACCAAATCAGAATCCCAGGCAAAAATGACATTCAGTGTAACTTTGCCTTGTTAAGTTATTCATATTTTAAACAGAGCAATTGTGTGAAATTAAATTATCTTAGGATAGGGGCTGTAAAAGTCAAACAGTGTTAATATGCATAAGGGGTGCGGTTTCTTCGACCAACCATCATATAATCAAATCAAATCATATATTGATACAGACTGAATCCCCCGTTACATACCCGAGTATCACTTTTTAAGACGCAGGCAAAAACAAGATTCTGTTTCCCTGAAGTACCACATGCACTTGATATACAGTAGTCTTTTTCACCGCAAGTTCACCTGAATAACCACGGTACAGCTTTCAAAGTTTCAAGCCAGGGGACACTGTGTTAGGCAAAGCTCTACTGCATTACCACACAAAAAGATGAGGGTTAAACGGTCAACCACTGAGAGGGCAACTGGAACATGGCTGCACTGCTGACTCGAGCAAACTCGCCCACACTCCCTATAAACAAAATACAGGTACATACTACTATAAAATTGAGAAACTTCTTTGTCTGTCTGTCTGTCTGTCTGTCTGTCTGTCTATCTGTCTGTCTCTGTCTGCATAAAAAAAAATTGACCTATTGATTGTATTGATTTGCACAGCAAGGATGATATTCATATACTTCTGTCATAAGAAAGAGATTAAAAGAAAAAAGATTAAAAGAAAAAAGTGTTGTGAAGGTGAGGTAAGAGAATCTCACCATTACATTAAATTATATACTGTAGGTCCCCACTCCTTGGGGTGTTTTTTGTCAGTGTGTATTTGCACATACGTGCCCCCATCTTCCCATGGTGGGCTCTCTATTCATTCAGCTTTGGCCGCCCCTAATTACATTACACTTACAATTCAATTGAATTTGACATTGCACATGGGCATTGAGCATTGGCCGAGGCAGCCCTGCCTATGTGACAGTTAACAGCTTCACCTTCACCAGTCCCTGGACTGACGCAGAATTCACCGTTTTCCTAGCTAGAGCAGACTATAGAAAGCAGGACTTGCACAGGGCCATTACAGAGTGAACAGAGAGCACAAATGTGAGTTTAAGAAATTAATAGTGGAATAAACATGGACTTCAGCTGCTGGATTCCATTATTAGATATTTTTTAGGGCTTTTTATGCCTTTTTATTGATAGGACAGTAGGCTGACAGGAAATGGGGAGAGAGGGGGGAGACGCACAGCAAAGGCCGTCGGGACCCCGGATTCCCATTGTCAATGTTCCATGTGTTAACACATTTACCGCCGGGCCCGTAGTTCTACGGGCCGTTAAATCCAACGGTTAAGCGCCAATCCCGTAGCCTACGGGCTGTGGTGCTTTTTCCTTTTTTTCGAAATTTTTTTTTTTTTTAATTTTCTAGGGGGACCATTTTCAGTGTAACACCACCCGATCGGACCGGAAGTGCGATCACGTTTTTTGTTTCCCGTCTGTCTCCATTCTAAGTCGTACACATAAACCCCTGTAAAAGCTGTACAGGACATGTAGTTTTTCATCCTCGCATTTCCCATGTTAACTTAAACGATCAGAACTCAAACATGGCGGCTCCGTTTGACACGCGGTCTCGACGAGTAGACACCAGGACATGTGCCCGTTGTTTACAAACATTGGATCGGGCAATCTAAAGGATTTTAACGGGGCCTATGGCGACCTGAAAAAAACAAAAAACAACAATAAAACCTTGGCACTGGTGAGTACATTATGAGATTAGCCCTTGGCGGTGGATGTGTTAATGAAACATTGAAGAAGAAAAAAGGGGGGGGCACGCGCATCCCTGGGTATAGAGTATTGATTGATTGATTGATTGAATATTTTATTAGGCAAAAAATGTAAAACAGCACAGTTACATTTAAAATACTTTGTCTAACAGGTCCGTTCATAAAAGTCCTTGCGGACTTGTTTCCAATGAGGGCCTTGGTATTCAATTCATAGGCATATATAGTGGCACCACAGTTCAAATATCGTTACAAAATAAACTGCAAAAAAATGTACTATGTACAACAAAGAAAATAAAAAAGAGGGGGGAAAAAATATGTACAAGAACAGGGAGGGGGGGAGGGTCTGCTGTCTAACGGGAAAATGGTACTACCTCCTCATTTGGCCTCCTGAAAGGTGATTTTTTTAAGGCTCTTTTAAATGAGCCCAGCGAACTGCATTTTTTGAGGGATGGAGTTAGACTATTCCAATCCTGGGTGGCAGTGCTGTAGAAGGAGAATTTGTCCATGTTTGTTTTATGGGTGGGTGGTACCAAATTGTTGTTAACGCTCCCTCTGGTATTGTGACTGTGGGTGTCGCTAACCTTTTGGAGGTATTTACTCAGATATGCGGGAATAGGGGGCATATCGGGCAAATTTGCATTTACAATTTTGAAGGCCAGTCCCATTTTTTGTTGTTTAACCCTGTCTTCCACCCTGAGCCAGCCTAGGCTGGCAAAATGGGTGGGATAAAGGTGGGTCATGGGCCCCAATCCGAGGAGTAGCCGAATCAGTTTGTTTTGGGAGGTTTGAAGCTTAGTCTTCAGTGACACTGAGGTGTTGGAGTACCAGGAGGTGCAAGCATAGTCAAAAAGTGGTTGAATCAGGGCCCCAGAGAGGGTCCTGAGGGCCTGAGGGTTGACAAAAGAGGAAACTCTGCCCATAAATTTGGTTCTCTGGTTTACTCTTTTGACCACCTTTGTAGCCATGCTTTCACCTGTCAGGTATTTGTCAAGAACACAACCCAAATAGGTAATCTCTTCTTTGCTAGAGATAATTGTGTCATCGACTTTGACCTTGAAATCATTTACATCCATCTGTCTGAGGGAATGTTTGGTCCCAAAGAGAATGGATTCAGTTTTCCCAAGGTGTAGTGACAGTTTGTTATCGGTAAGCCAAGTACGGATTTTTGAGAGTTCGGAGCTGAGCGCCTCCTCAACTTGCAACTTGTCCTCTCCCGAGATCAGGAGTGCCGAGTCATCAGCGAACAGGAACAATTTGCAGTTACAAGCAGCACTCATGTCGTTAATGTATAGAAGAAACAGTAACGGCCCTAGAATGCTGCCCTGAGGAACCCCACAGCTCACCGGGAGGGATGAGGACATGGTTCCGTTGATGTCAACCACTTGTTCTCTTCCCTCCAGGTAAGATCTCATCCAGTTTAGTGATGTGCAGTCAAATCCAATCGCCCTCAGCTTATCAAGTAAAATTAGTAGTACATTTAACGTTATATTTAACAGTAGAGAAGGCACCAGCATTACAAATAAGGCTGGTTATGTTACAGTGCACATTTGTAGGCCAATATTGTACCATGTACAGTAAGTACAGTACAGTATGTACAGCACAACTACAGTTGCAACAATATCCACTTGTGACTTCATTATTCTTTACTTACCTTTTATGGTACGAAAAACCTGATTTGTTGTATAGATAATGGACTAGTTTGTAAATATGTCAGCGGGTGTAGGCTACATTAAATCCTGATGTTTCCCTGCGTCTCTCAGCCTTCATATTTTTACAACCCTTGTCAAGGTTTACATTATTACCACACGAGGAAGAGACACTTGGGCTTGAAACGTCATGTACGCTTGCTGGAAGAAAACACTTGATTTTTTAACTTTTGGAGCATGATCCAGTGTGCGGACTCTATTTTTCTTTTATAGTTTGACTTCTCTCCTGCACCTGGCACTTTAGAGTGGATGTGCGTGCCTGTTTGGTTGTTATATTACCACGTCCCCATCCAAATACGGGAACATTTTCACCTTACGCATCCTCCGCTATTAATTCATTCATGCTTTATGGAACTGAATCAATAGCAGCAGACAGTGTGGGGAACTGCTCAGAGCAGTGGTGGAAAGTACATTTATTCGAGTTGTGTTAGTACTCAAGTATAATTTTTAAGAATTATTATACTATACTTTGAGTATGGACACTTACAGGTCTGTAACTGTATACAACTGGGTCCAATTGGCTAAATCTTTTCCACTCTCGAAAAACAATTAGACTTCTCCACCTCAACCAGGACAAAACTTCCTGTGGTGGGAGGACTGGATAAAAAAGAAAAGGCAATTTTTGGGGCGATTATACTTTTTCTTATTTCTTTTGGTTATTCCATCTAAAGTTCTTCAACAGCTGCATTGTTGCATTGTTCATCCCGGACCCTGACCCATCTCCCTCTCTCCCTCTCTCCCGCTCTCTCTCTCTCTCTCTCTCTCTCTCTGCTCATAAGTACATTTACAATTCTTGCATCAGTAGACATCAGTTTGGAAAGTCTGCTAATTTCTTTCTGTGTGTGTGCTTCACTCATTTTGACCTTATTTAACTTTGCAACCAAAGCACTTGGATTTTGCCATCTCAGGTATTACTGAAGAGCACAAACTAACTTTGAGAACGCTTATTGTCTCCGCCAGGCCAAAAAGCATAACGAGAGTATGTATTACCCCGTCTGTCCGTCCGTCCGTCCGTCCGTCCGTGTTAACAGCTAATCTCCGGCACTGTTGGCCCGGCCGCTGCGAAACTGTGCACACACACTCCCTGGATGCCAAAGCCGAACCTCTGCCCCGATTTTTTTTTCTTTCAGATTGGCCTGTTATAGCGCCACCAGCAGGCCGCTTTTTGCAAAACACATTTTTGAACAGTAGTCCTATAGATTTTGTTCAAACATCACGCAAATCGGTACACAGTGTATCTATTGTCATTAAACGAAATGTGTCTTTCAGATTTTCATATTCCATCCTGTTGGCTAAAAATGTCTTCCAGCGTTTGCAGGAGTGTCAAAATGCCTCAAATCATTAACACAGCATGCAATTTCTGTGAGATTTTGCACGCACATTCCCACTAGGCAGAAATGCCATTTGAATTTTCAAATCAGCCGCATGTGGCGCTAAAACAGGCCGATTCGTGTTTTTACCTATAACTACACCGATCTGTGTAAAACTTTGTATGCGCACTCCCTAAAGGTCAAGGAAAATCCGTTGCCCTGCATTTTTCCTTTTATAGCGCCACCAGGAGGCCGACTTATGTAAAACAATTTTTTAAATATTACTCCTTCCGATTTTATCAAAATTTCACGCAAATCGGTCTCTATAGTCATGTGATCAAGACAGATCGGTTTGATTTTTCATATTCCATCCTGATTGGCTGAGATTCACATCCAAAGTTTGCAGTAGTGGCTTGTTTTGAACAAAATGCCGCAAATCATGAACGCAGCGTCCGATTGAGGTCAAACTTTGCATGCACATTCACATTATGTTGAGGAACAAATGCCACCCTTTTAACATTGACCTGTTATAGCGCCACCAGCAGGTCTAATTTAGCAAAACATATTTTTGGAAGAAAATGCCTCAAATCATGAATGCAGTCTACGATTGCCGTGCAAGGCCTAAGAAGAAATGGCACGCTTTTCACATTTAGCGCCACCAGGAGGCCACAATAACCTACCTGACCTGGCGGAAAGCACTTTTTCTAGTTTGTTCTGTGTTTTGTTTTTGGCCTAAAACTATTTCCCAGACATCGTGATAAGTGATGTCCAGTGTTGCCCGATGAGCAGGTTGGTGCCTTGCATGGTTTCCTCTGCCATCGGTGTATGAATGTGTGTGTGAATGGGTGAATGTAATGCACAATCTGTAACTGCCAGAGTTATCATTTTATTGCCTTATTTTTGTTCTTTAATATAATTATTTATGCCCATTATCCATGCCCATTTGTTGAGTAACCTTATTAGAAGTAGTGTTTTGTACCGGAAACTGTGTTAAATGCCCGGAACTCCTTATAAGGGAGGCTGGGACACGGACACGTTAGTGGTTGCACTTCCTCCCTTGAGGTGAGACAGGGACAGGGAGAGTGTGAGACAGGTATGTTTGTGTTCTGTATCTTTAATGCCTAAAGAATCGCATATTGAACATTATATGGGTTTGAACGTTTGGTTAATGAAGTGATTTGTATTGCAGTTGTGTTGCTGTTGTGAGTCTGTCGTGGGCACAAGGACTCATTCCCTTCTTAAAGTCTATATGCAGCCAGCAAGGTGTGTTTGTTTGTATTTGCTTTAGTTTGTTATGTGTTTGTTTATTTGTACCATGTTTACGTCATGTTTCTGTTATTAATGCAAGTGTTTGTTTGTTTATGCTTTATTTATGTAGTTCGACGTTGGTGTATTAGAGCCGCAAGAGTGCTTTAATAAACTGTCAGTATGCAGAACCACTGTGTCGTTTATGACTACTGGAGGGAGTGACAGTCGAACTTGATGCAGTTCCACGCGGAATCAACGAATCTGCGTGGCGTCTACCCGACCGCAGCCGGACCACGGACCTGCGTGAAGACGAGCCCATTTTCCAACGCAGGATTCGGCTCGCAGTTCAGACGGAGCTGCGTGGTGGACGTTCGTTTCGTTAACCCCTTCGTGCCCGACGACAGCTCACCAAGACTGCAACACACAGGCGCGCGGGAAGTCCTTAATACCTAGGCGGGCTGTGCGTCGGGGGGGGCTGTGCGTCGGGGGGGACTCCGCGCGGGCGCGCGATTTTTTTTTCCCGACACAAAAAGGCAGAAAGACAGTGTAAACACCAGGTTGAAGTTCATCCATGACCGTAACAGACTGCTATGATCCATAAAATATATATATATATTATAAAAAATAAAATAAAATAAAACTTTTTTTTTTTTTTTTTTTTTTCTTCCCTTCACCAGGGGGGCTGCTCCCATCACCAGGGGGGCTGCAGCCCCCATAGCCCCCCCCTTCCCGCGCCACTGGCAACACACACAGCCACTCACACGTGCAAGGACACACAGGTTCATCAAGCAAAGGCTTCATTCTGAAGACAATTTAAAGGTCAGTCACTAAAAGTGAATATTTGAAAGGTGACAAGGAGTGAAGGCAACAAGGAACTATTGTGTCAACAAGAACACTTGATTATGCTACCACAAGGGTGCATTTCATTAAGTTATTTATTTCATGCATGCAAGGTTAAAAATGCTTGTCGAAATGGACATTGAAGTATAGGACATTTTTTCTCTTTGTGTGGTTCAACTTGGTGGTCTATTGAAGTTATGGCATTAAAGCAAGCCTAATCTGACATCCTATTCTGAGTGTTAGGAAAATGGTTTTAAAGGTTTAATTGGACTGGTTGTGTAAAATACGTTGTGTGGGTTGATCAACTTATTCAAAATGTTGTAATCACCTTAAGAGTCCAATATGCAACTAAATCAAGACCCAGCACCACCAAGTAAACTTAAAGATGCTGGAACCACCATTGATGAGCAAGTGTTTGAGCCTCGAAGAGAGTACACATTAAGTGAGAAGTTGTTGTATCGTTTTGATTGTATTTACGTACACTGGAAAGTACAAGCTAGGAACACAAAAAAAGGTGTCCTCAACAAGGCTCCACTGAGTGATTTAAAAGACTGTTTCAATGCTGTGGAAAAGGATTTGGATGAATTAAATGGCATTTATAATGCATATGAAAAATTCAAAATTCCAACCAGTCACCTGCGTCGCAGATTAAACAAGTGTATTCAAATCTCTCAAAATGTTGTCCAGGATGCTTATGTCCAGATTCAAGAAACAGAGGAAGCAATCTGCAACAGAACAGTTGTATGTGTAGAAGAAGCCCTGCCCTGTAGCATCACTAGTTATGGTGGGAGCACAGGCAAGCAGCACAAGGAAAGAAGTAGGAAAGATGTTAAGAAAAGGCAACAAGAATCTCAGGTGAGCAAGCAAGTCAAAGACCCTGGTTTTCAGGGTACTGGTTGCTCAGTTACTTTCAGCCTCAACAAGGAGGTGGCAAGGAAAGTAACTGGACCCAGACTGCAAGCTGTCAGGCAAGCTGCTGTTAAAAAGAGCCCCAAGATTACAGCAGCTTGTAGTAAGGACAAGCCTGCGACTGCTAGGAAAGCAGCGACCAAAGGTGCCACAAGGGTGCAAAGGAAAGTTCATGTTCAAAGAGGTGAGAAAGAGAAGAAGCAATATGACATAGCCAAGAAGGTGTACAAGGAGAGTCGTGGAGGAGCCTCCACAGCTTCCAAAAAGGAAACTAAGAAGAGAGCAGGCAAGAAAGAGAACATGAAGAGGAGACAGTCATGTTCCTCAAATGAAGATGAAAGGAGAAAGAAAAGGGCTAAGTTAAAAAGGCAAAGAAAAAGTTTACCCCTAGGACATGTCAAGGTGGGAGAGGGCAAAATTGGTAGGCCGCCTGACAGAGGTCGTGGACTGAGGTCTTAAATGTGCTCAACAAGGTTCTCAAACCTACAGTAAGGTGTCAAAGTGTTGAGACACAAAAGTGAAGCCACATAAGGTTGGCAAGGTTATTTTGTTTTGCATTTAAGGTTAACTGTTTTGGTTTGTTTGCACTTAAGGTTCTATTGGTAAAAAGAAACCCGTTTGACTGCTTAAGGCAGAAGTCGGCTATAAAGGTCAAGGTTCTTTTTATGAAATGTATTATTTATTGTACACATGATTTTGAAGGTTGTACAGATTAATTTGAAAGAAACAGGTTACTGCTTGAAGCAGAAGTGTTATTGATTTTGAAATGTAAGATATTTGACTTAAGTTTAAGGTAAAATAAATCTAAAAATGTAAGATTTGGTGGGAGTGTAACTGCCAGAGTTATCATTTTATTGCCTTATTTTCGTTCTTATTTAATATAATTATTTATGCCCATTATCCATGCCCATTTGTTGAGTAACCTTATTAGAAGTAGTGTTTTGTACCGGAAACTGTGTTAAATGCCCGGAGCTCCTTATAAGGGAGGCTGGGACACGGACACGTTAGTGGTTGCACTTCCTCCCTTGAGGTGAGACAGGGACAGGGAGAGTGTGAGACAGGTATGTTTGTGTTCTGTATCTTTAATGCCTAAAGAATCGCATATTGAACATTATATGGGTTTGAACGTTTGGTTAATGAAGTGATTTGTATTGCAGTTGTGTTGCTGTTGTGAGTCTGTCGTGGGCACAAGGACTCATTCCCTTCTTAAAGTCTATATGCAGCCAGCAAGGTGTGTTTGTTTGTATTTGCTTTAGTTTGTTATGTGTTTGTTTATTTGTACCATGTTTACGTCATGTTTCTGTTATTAATGCAAGTGTTTGTTTGTTTATGCTTTATTTATGTAGTTCGACGTTGGTGTATTAGAGCCGCAAGAGTGCTTTAATAAACTGTCAGTATGCAGAACCACTGTGTCGTTTATGACTACTGGAGGGAGTGACACAATCTATGTAAAGAGCTTTGGATAAAAGCGCTATATAAATGCACCATTTACCATTTTATTTTATTTACCTTGCCATGATGCAACTCCAAATGTGGGCGAGAAATGAAAAATAGTTGCTCCATTGGTTAGAAATTGATCATTAAAAATGTGCTTTTCGCTGACTCATTTCAGGTATGTTGGAACACATCGACATGTTCTTGATCTTCTTCAGGCAAGAAATTAAACTTTTAAACGAAATGACCAGGTCCATGCCTGGCCTATGTCTAAAAACATATTGAATGCAAATTATCTCTCTCTCACACACACACTCTCCCTCTCTCACACACACAAAATAACAGCCACAACACTACCAACATAGTCAGTCGTACTACAAGCTGAAAAAAACTACCTCGTAGATTCAACCTGAAAACAAAAACTACACTACCAACATAGTCGTAGATTCAACGTTGGCGTTTGATTCCACAACCTGAAATTTTTTTTTTGAAAAAAAGCAGCAGAGCAACATCTTTAATCACATCAGCACGCATACGACACAATCAGCATCCAACACCAAGACCACAAGCAGCATCCAACAAACTGCAGCATGAAGCAGCTGCAGCATCCAGCAAAGGAAAAGGAAAAATTAGGCCTGTCACAATTATTACAGTACATAATCACCTAATCGCAAGCATTTGAGATAATCGCAATAGGTTTTGGGGATAATAGTCATAATCGTTTCCATGTTGAAAAACGTTCAAACATTTGGGAATAACCGATCTACAAGCTCAAAACGCGCCACGACGTGACATGTTTTGAGCTTGTAGATCGGCTATTTCCAATATTCATTTTTTTTAAGTATAAAGTTATTGAATTATGCAATATATCTGCATCATATCTGCGGCTTTTGCTTATGAAGCCTAAAAAAGCCAGACAAAGTTTTATTCATAATGTTAGTTCGACGCAATTCAATCGTTAATCGCAATTATTTGAGCGACAATTAATCGCCAAGTAAACGTCATAATCGTGACAGCCCTAAAGAGGTTCCTACTTAAGAGTCGTCTTCAGAGGAAACCCCCGGCTGGCCGAGGTCTTCGGCGGAGGCCGACGGCGGAGACCACCGAAGACACATACGCACTGTCGTGGAATTCTGCATCAATGAAGACACATCATACACACTGCCGTGGAATTTTGCGTCAATCAGCAATCGATCCACGGTGGAGACCACCGAAGACCAGGGCCGTTGGCGCGGAGGAATCCCCCCCCCATGCAAACAAATCCATGGATAGAGAGAGATCGCCTTCCAACGGCAGTCTGTCTCCACTCTAAGAAAGAAAGAAAGAAAGAAAGAAAGAAAGAAAGACAAACATTAATTCAAGTGAGCAGATCTATAAGCTCTGCACATGAGCTTGTGTATCTGCTATTTCTTGAAATACTGTATCATTGAAAAATCATTCTAAAATGTACAGGGAGCCAGTGAATTGAGGCAATATGTTTTACTGTATACATATACTCTATCCTGTCACAACTGTCACAATAATCGTATCGCAGAGATTTTAATTTATCGTGAAATTGTCCTCCGTCATACACTAGGATGAATAAGCTTTTGTTAGGATGCAAATTCAGGACCACTTAAACACTCTATACTTGATAAAAACTGACCTGTAAAGAGCGCATTTGGTATGCTCTTCTTTCACTCTACACAAATCGATTCGCCAAAAATAGCAGATCTACAAGCTAACAACGTGTTGTGAGCTTGTAGATCGGCTATTTTTGCTGAACGTTCCCCCCAGAATAGGGCTGCTGGGGGTTCAAGTGGTTAACAAAAGTGATATTAAGTCTTAAGCTTTTGATCATCTTGGAGAGCTGACAGATATTCAAGCACAGTGCCACTAGGGGGCATCAACAAAGTATAGGCTACGCAACATAATTTGTATTTTCAATTGCTTCTAAAAGCAGATGAGATATTGACTCAAAAAACGCCATTTAGATTTATCAAAATATTTTCAACATTGCATTTTTACATGTTCCTAAAAGGTAGGGTAAGTGATATTTTTTGGTTGAAAAAGTTTTTTGTTAAAAGGTTAAAGCACTGTATTCTGATAGTAATCATTGCTATATAGAGTGTTTGTTCAGTAACAGGAGTCTCCCTGTCTCTCCAGCTCTTTAATAAACAGAACATATATTTTATTTCAGGGAGGTGACAACATTTCAGCCAATCAGGAGAGAGTGCACATTTATCAGCTTAATTTGTATAGTGTTCCAGTTCCAATTGTGTCTGCTCATTTCTGTGTCATCACTTCCAATTTCACTTGTTTAATCTATATCCTGTCTGAGTTCTCTATCCTGATTGGATAAAATTGGTATCTTGACCTGAAAATTCATTTTCTGTTTAATAAAGAGCTGGAGAGACATGGAGACACTCCTGTTACTGAACAAACACTCTAAAGCAATGATTACTATCAGAATATAGAGCTATTTAACACTTATTTTAACCAAAGTAAATCACTTACCCTACCTTTAAACGTTTGTATTACTGTAAATTATGCCATACTACTGCTATAAAAGTAGAACAGCAGTTACACAATACAATGATAATGCCTAGATTGAGCATTGAGTAGTAGAACAATGGTTCCCAAACTGGGGGTCGGGACCCAAATTATTTTGGGGGTCCCCAGATGATTAGCTTAATGTGCAACATTATTTTCTCACTCAACAATAAACAAACCAACATACAGTATAAGTGTATACAGGGTATTTGCAAATTTTCTAAAGTTACAATTTAAGGACTTTTAAGACCTTTTTAATACCTCTAAAATGACAAAAATAAACTAATAAACCATTACTGCGTCAGAAGTAGCCAACTATACTATAAAAAATGGTCAAACATTGGCCAAATTGTCAAATATTACCTAAGAAAGGCAAATTGACGATCTACAAGCTCACAACACCTCGCGTTGTGAGCTTGTAGTTGGGGCCTTGTAGCATGCGTTGGGGCCCCGAACCTGAGCTTTGCTTGGAGCCAAATCTTTTAGACCCCAACCCCAAAGACCCCAATCTTTTAATATATATATGTTTTAAAGCGAACATTTTTAACTAAAATCTTTGCTTCTGGGGGATCCTACAAATGTATTCTAAATCCTAACAGTTTTTTTTATTTATTTATGCTGCTATAATATCAGTGGTTCTCAAACTTTTCTCATGTCAAAGGACCCCCATAATGATATGCACTTGCCACCTGGCCATCAGCGCCCCATTATAACTTTCTGATTTTACTGTGTGTGTGCTGCTACTGTACCTCCAGCTGCTCGTCCAGCAGTAGTTGCATCACCAGCGTGCGGATGCGGCAGCACCTCGGCGGGCAGACTGAGGAGGGTGTGAACACGTTGTAGAACACCATGATCTGCACGTAGGTCAGCACGGGGTAGCGGGCGTGCCACAACCTGTTGATCGCCATCTAGAGAGAGCAGAGAGAGGGTTTTATGTGTTATTGAACCTTTATTTAACCCATTAAAACCGGGAACGCGTCTGTGTAACCACTTAAACCATTATTTTATACTTTGGCTATGGTGAGCTTGTAGATCTGCTATTTTTGGAAAAAACGTGAAAATGTGTGCAAATCTTTGAATATATTTCATAAAGCGGATCTTTGTAACTCAAATCTTTGCTTCCGGTACTTAAGTACACTTTTGAGGATTTTTTACTTTACTGGAGTATTTCCCATTTTCAATAGTTTTACTTCTACTCCACTATACAGAGGCAAATATTGTACTTTTTTTACTCCACTATAATTATTTGAAAACTTTAGTTACTAGTTATAAAACATGCATTTTTACCACTTTAGCCCTATTTTATACCTAGGCTATTTGAAAATAGCAGATCTACAAGCTCACCTTTGTTGATTCTTGTGACCATTCTGGTCCAGTAACCAGGGGTGCCTCCTCCATCTTCCTTGCTCTTAAAGAACAAATCCAGGTTCTTCTCCAGATCTCTCAACTCATCCAGGATCACCTGGAATCCATGAGATTCCCCTTTGAGATTACTGTCCTGAAACACACATTAGATTAGATTAGTGTTTATTAAGTGGATGATAACTTGTCTATGAGTAGTATATTTGACAAATGCTTTTTGGACCAAAAATGTAGGTAATACACCTCTAACATTATTTGTCCAAAGGATTTTTTTTTTCTTCTACATTCATACACTACACACATGGTGACATGTATAATGCCAGTGGTGTAAAGTAACTAAAAACATTTAAAAATGAGCCTAGTTGCTTCTTTTGGGCTTGTTTTCATAGACATGGCCGCTTGTTTCTTTTGCAAAATCTGGCAACACATTGATAACCTGCATTCAGTGGTGTAAAGTAACTTTTGTAAAAGTACATTTACTCAAGTACTGTACTTAAGTACAATTTTGAGGTACTTTTACTTAGTAAAACGTCCAATTGTCTATACTTTTACTTCTACCCCACTACATCAAATATTGTACTTTACTCCACTACAATTATTTGGAAACTTTAGTTACTAGTAACTCTGTAGATATACATCATTACATTATAAAACATACATTAACCACTTTAGCCCCCACTTTAGCCCCATTTTATACCTAGGCTATTAGTAGCAAAATAGCAGATCTACAAGCTCACAACGTGTCGCACCGCGACATGTTGTGAGCTTGTAGATCTGCTATTTTTCTAACAGTACTTTTACTTGTGGTACTTTAAGTACATTTTAATACCAAATACTTTTGTACTTTTACTTAAGTAAATTTGGAATTCCAGACTTTTACTTGTAACAGAGTACTTCTTCTACATTGCAGTGTTGATATTTTTACTTAAGTAAAACTTTTGAGTACTTTTTCCACTATTATGTGTACATTTTGGGGTCCTAAACATGAAAAAGTTTCAGAACCACTGAGCTAAGCCATTGGTTCTCAAAGTGGGGTCCGGGGACCCCCAGGGGTCCTTGAGGGAGTTCCAGGGGGTCCCCAGCTAAATGATGGATAGTTAGGAACCAAATGGACCCTATGGGTCTGCAACTCTGAGGGTGTACAAATGGAACGGGTCCATTTGGTTCCATTTTGTACACTCTCAAATTAACATTGATTTTACAATATAAATTGGGGTCCCAGAGATAAAAATGTCATTAAGGGGGTCCATAGCCTAATTGCATGTCAAACTGGGGGGGTCCTTGAAATTAAAATGGTTGAGAATCACTGCTAGAGCTTCTTCAACAATCTTCTCTTATGGGGGTCCTGGCATATCTTTTCAAATGGGTGTCCGCGGGCTAATAAGTGTCAATTTGGGGGTCCTTGACATGGAAAAGTGTGAGACTAAGCTAACACACATCTGCAGTAAAACTCACCTGTTTAGTGGATGGAGAGATAATTCGCTTCTCTTTCCACAGTCTGGTCACAAAGTGTGTTTTAACAGCTTTTTTTCACCAGCCTGGTAAACTCTACTCGACGTCTATGTGGAGTAACGTTATATTATGAGTTGTTTATTTCACTATAAGAGTATTTTATTACTTCTAAACAAACAGCACTTGTTAACAAACCGTGTGTCGTCGTGTTTGATAGAGTGTGTGTGTGTGTGTGTGTGGGGGGGGGGGGGGGGGGGAGCGCGACAATTGGAGTACTCAAATCAGAGTGGAGAAGAGAGAATAACGTCACGCTTTGATGTCGCCGCACAGGGCGGTGAGATCAAAGGGGCTCCTAATACACTCGTTACCCGTGTTGCCATGTCTGCTTATAAATGAGCAATTTTTTTAAAGTTTTTTTTTTAAAGTGCAGTCACTTCATTCATTGCTTTCTAATGTTTTCTAATTTTTTTCATGTCAAGGACCCCCAGATTAATATGTAGGCCTATTTGTCGCAGACCCACATCTGAAAATATGTGGTGCCAGGGACCCCCATACAAGATTTGTGTTGATAAAATGTTTCAAAAAAATATTTTTAATATTTTACTTTTTTTCCCCAATATTTTTTGAAAATAGCAGATCTACAAGCTCACAACGTGTCATGATGTGACACGTTGTGAGCTTGTTGATCTGCTATTTTCAAACAGCCGACGTAAAAGTGGGAAAAAAATTGCCTTGTAACTTGCTTCTTTTGGGCTTGTTTTTATCGACACGGCCGCTTGTTTCTTTTGCAAAATCTGGCAACTGATAACCTGCATTATACCAAGGTATATGAAAAGAAGGTACAATCATCTAGTCAATGAGAGCCAATGAGAGCCAGGTGGACCAGCTTAGAACATACTTTTGGGCTTATTTTTGCTTTGTAAAATTTGGTAGTTGTGGGTTTTGGTTTCTTGGGCTTAGTTGCTCATTTGGTCTCGCTTCACACTTTTAAATTTAAATTATTTTAACCAGTGGTTCTCAAATATTTTCATGTCATGGACCCCAAAATTAATATGTATTTGTCCCCTAACCCCCATTTGAAAATGTTTTGTGCCAGGGAGCCCCGTACTAGATTACTAGTGTTGTTAGAATGTTTCAAAAATGATTTTTTATTATACTCTATACTATATTTAATAACTACCCTTTTTTGCGGTTTTCAAATATGTGTTTACACAGAATCAAATGTTTCATGATTCACCAGGAGCCTGGATGGCTTGGTTCCAGGCTTAAAATAATGTATATAAATACATATTTTTCGGAAACCTCTATGGGCTGAATGAATGGGCTTTCTATATGTGGAACCACAAAATGGCTGCCACTGCTATGCTCTATCGGGCCTCTCAATGACCACAGCTAATGGATATTTTGTGTGTGGTACATATTTGACTTTTTTTTTTCATTCATAGTTAGTGTGGTTGCCCTAACAGGGCAACCAGACTAATAGATACACTTTATTTCTAGATAAACTTTATCGATGGGGGGAATCGATGGCTATCTATTTTGCTAAGAGATTGGTAAGATAGTTTAATTGATATTGATTTATTAGTGCATTAAATGTCCCCATCCACTTTAATGGGAAAACGAAAAATCTCGAATTCAAGTATTTCTTTCTCAGAAACCGTAAGGGCTAGAGTTACAAGACTTAGAGGGGAGGAGTATGATTTAGTGCAAAATTATAAAAAATAAATAAATATTACACCAGTCGGCCTCATGGTGGCGCTATAACAGCTCACTTTACGTATTGTCCTATAACTCTTGAACCGTACTGTAGGTGGTAGAATAAAAATCTTGTTTTCCCTAGATTTCTTGGGTCATGACGCAGATCCCCATATAGGCCACGCCCATTTGCGTCAGGATGAATTTTCCGCCATTTTGAATTTTCTTCAAAACACACTTTTAGCTCCTCCTCCCACATATTTTGTCCAAATCTCACAAAAATCAATACACATGATCTCTGGACCCATGCGATAAACCTATCCTTACCCTTCGTCCGTAATTGGCTTCCAAAGTTTATTGGGAGGGGCCCGTTTTACCAAAAAGGCCAAAAATCACGAACGAAACGTCCGGTCAATCCCAAATTTGAATCACATGTCGAGGGTGGTTTACTCAACGAATCCCCAAAAGTATTTCCACTTTGATCCATAGGGGGCGCAAAACGTAACCGTTAGATGCAAAAACATGATTTTCGAGGGGATCAATCCTCTCAAAATGAAACGCGAGTGATCTCAGGAATGACGTGACTACATTTGTACATTTGTGGGAGGGGCCTATTTATTTAGTGGGAGGGGCCTATTTCTTAAAATCAAAATGGCACGTATCACGAACGCGGGATCCGATCGGCACCGAATTCGAATCGCACGTCGCGCGGCCTCCGAGGGTATTCCTCCCGGCATATCCCTCGAGTCCCGGCGGAGGCGACCCGCGAACGGCGTCGGCGCAACCACACTTTGCAATTTCCCAGAATTGCGACGCGTCTAGTTGTGTTCACTCTTGTGTTTCAGGTATTAAACAGGTGTGCAGTTACCTTGACATTTTAATACACCTGAACATGAAAGAAGGCAACAGAATGTGTGTGTCATATGGCCAAAACTGAATATATTTTATTTGGTTCTCAGCCCAGGTTGCACAAACTGGCCTCACCCAGTATCACTCTTGGGGGCTAGTCCTTTCCGGCTAAACCCTCAGTCAGCTACCTTGGTTGTCTGCTTGATCGCAGCCTGGGTGGTGAAAACATGGCTCTTAAGTCCATTAGCAAGGTAAATGGTAGAACCAAATTCTTAGCCAGGAAAGCGCAGTTTCTGGACTCGGACAGTCTTCGCTTATTAGCAAACTCACTGGTTTTATGTTGTTTCGACTATGCCATTGGCTCATGGTACGGTGGCCTAACCAAAGCCCTAAAAGAGAAGTTGCAGGTTTCTCAAAATAGGTTGGTCAGGCTTGTCTTGGGGCTGTCTGCAAGGGACCATGTTGGAAAACTTCATTTCCAGCAGTTAGGTTGGCTCCCTCTGGCAGCCAGGTCAGTTCAGCTACAGCTGAACCTGGTGCATAACCTCTACTTAGCGCCCCTGTGTACCTATGTAATCTTTTTCAGAAGCGTAGCGAAGCCCATTCCCACCTAACCAGAGCCAGCATAGCAGACCTGACCATGCCCACGTTCACCACTGAAATGGGAAAACGCTCATTTAGATTTGGAGGAGCAGTTAACTGGAACTCGCTACCCCTGACTATAAAGAGCACCAGCAGCCATCTCCTTTTTAAGATAATGAAGGGTCAAAACATGGCTATTAGAAAACGTTGCCGAATAGTAGGGTCACTTATGTTAGCAATGCGATTATATGTATTTATGCTGTAGGTAGTGTAGCTATTGATTGTTTTATTTATTACTGTACTGTCTACCTGTATGTATTTTGTTGCAGTGTTGTTTGTCTCAGACCAAGGACCACAATGAAAATAAGTCGCAAGACTTTTCTGTGTCTGTATCCTTGACGTTTCTACGATAAACATGATGTAACATGTGTTTTTCTCCTGTATAACGTCTAATAAAATCAAATCAAATCAAAGAACACGAAACCAACCGTGGTGTGGCTGGATGTGGCGCTCAACACCATTTTAGACGAAGTGAACGTTGTGTTTTCAAGGCATTAATTCTTCCCTTTTAAGATCACCGTCCTGCTGGCCGTCACAGTTTTACAACTTCTTCTCAACGATATCCATCCCGCCACGTCCAACAGAATGCCAATCATAGGTAATGCTCTTGGGATTAGGGCTGGCCCTGAAGCTATTTATAAGGAATCAAAGTTCAAAACTGTTTTTGTCTCCGAGCGAGAGTATGTTTTGAACCCTGTCTGTCCGTCCTTCCGTGCGTGTGTGCGTGTGTGCGTGTGTGTGTGTATGTGTCATTCTGTCTGTGTACAGCTAATCTCCGGCACCGTTAGCTTGTTGCCAGCCAAACTGTGCAGAACCACTGCCCCAAATTTTTCACATGGGCCTTTTATATCGCCACCAGGAGGCCGATTTGTGCAACACAAATTCTTTGACAGTACTCCTACAGATTTTGTCCACACATCCCACAAATCGGTACACAGTATCTCTATAGTCATTAAACCAAACGGGTCTTTCAAATTTTTCATATTCCATCCTTAATGGCTAAGATTGGCTTAGCCATTAGATTGCGGTGAATCTTTGCTCACACATTCGCACTACGTTGGGGAACAAATGACACCCTTTTAACATTGCCCTATTATAGCGCCACCAGGAGGCAGATCTTTGCAAAACATTTGTTTTAATATTACTCCTACAAATTTGGTCCAAACATCATTGCAAACAAAACAAAACATTGCTGGCCCTCAATAACCTACCTGACCTGGCAGAGACCTGTGCTCAGAGGAGCACTTTTTCTAGTTGTTCTCTCAACCTCTCTTCCCATCCATTTAGTCCACTGTCCTCTGTCTTCCTGTGGTTCACTGCTGCGAGGCATATATAATAATTCTGTTTCTATTTTTTATTTCCCAGAAAGCGCCAGAGATTAAGATAGAAGGAGAGACAGGTAGAAAGGATGGTGGGAGAGTTAAGACTTTTGGCTTTCGAAAGAATACAAGTACAGGTCCAATCTACATAATTTGATGTATCCCCCTCCTCCGGGGTTTTACTCTGAAATTGCTTGTGTGCATCTGCATGAAGTTTTGCATCTAAAGTGGCTACATCTAAAGTCTGCAGTAAGATAAGAAATGCAATAAACTCAAAGTCAAAAGCAAACTGTGAAGATGCAGGTTGAAACCAGTGGGATATACTATAAGTGAAACAAAAAAATATATTAAAAAAAAAAAGAGTAAAATGTCATGATTCAGGATGGCTATAACAGCTACCAAACATTTTAATCACTGTGGGTTTTTTTTCTTTTCTTTTTTATTTATTAATTCCAAATTTAGAGTGGCCAATTATTTGTTTCCTTTTTTCCTCCATGCAGGTTCATAATCTACAAACTGGAGTAAAAGTAGTAAGTACAATATTTGCCTCAGAGATAGCAACAGTAAACATAACCACACAAGTGACCAGAAAAACTATTATTAATACAGTATTTCAATTCAGCCAACTAAACCCTACAGCATACAGTAGCTACTTGACCAGGGACCCCCAGGGGTCTATATACTGGTCCCTCCTTTTTGTGGCACATTGTAACCTTGCAGATTTGCTATTTTCGCTGAGTGTTCACCTATAGACATGCCAAGAAAAGGGTTTGTGCTTTGTGTTGTTAATGCAACCATACCAGATGGCCCATGCCATGTGTTTAATGATTTTTATAGAAGTTTAAAAACTAGTGAAGCATTTACGATGTGGATTGCTTCAGGGTATAGGCCTAAGTGCTATTGCAGAAGTAAGATAGATCTGGTCTCAAAGGGAAATAATTGAATAGGGGGTTGGCTGGATGTGAGGACACCTTTAAAAATGTTAAACCTTTACGCTTGATGCAGATGTGGTATATTGTAATTCAGAAATGGTAAGGAGGAGTATTAGCCAATTATTCTTTTTAAGCTGTGCGCACAACTTTATCCAGAAAGTTTATTTTCTTTTAGGCTGTAGAATTGCCATACCATGCAGTTATTGAGAAGGTGAACACACATATTGCAGTCCTGTAGAATTGTAACATTTGCAGTCTGCTGTGCCTGTCCTTACTTTTTCTCTCTCTTTATGTGTTGACTATGTATTTTCAGGCTAGGCGGTGATTCTAGGATTTCCCTGACTCAGCCCCCAATAGTAATGTGAGATGTACATATGCAAAGCACAAGTGTAATTTTTAAATACATTTTATATTCCACCAAAACACCAAACGTATAGTGTTACGAACATTCAGGGCATACTCACCCATACTCGCCTATCCCCATAAATGGAGACAAAGTCTGACAGTATAGAATAGCTAGAAAAGGAGATTCCTAAAACATACCTAGCTCTGACATCAGAACACTCCTTCTAGAAACCCCATATACGGAGATAACCGGAACCATCCAGGACTGACATCATAGTCCCCGGTTTGGGCATGACAGAAATAGCCAGCTCCATATGTGGGAATGCCTGACACCACCTGACATCACCGCCGTGATGTCAGGAGCCACCCTCAGTGGTATAAAACAAGCCGTATGTCAGGGTTGAACTAATCTCATCATCGGCATTAGACCCAGTCTTAACCCTTCCAGAGTGAACAACATAGACCCAATCAGGAATAGCTCATCAGACAATCCAGTGTCCTCGGCGACGCTCGAAGATCATCTTAACTCTCTCCAGAGTAGCAGGAGATTAGCTGGCCTTACAACCCAGTTAATCACGGATGGCATATTCAGGACGACTAGCTGGCCTTACAACCCAGCTAGGCCTTCACAGTGGCTCTTGAGTCCGGTTCTAAACAATCAGCCGATTATAAGTGTTTCATATAGTCTTCAGACTGGCAAATTAACAAATAAACACTCACTTTCCACATATCATGAAAAGTGTTTTTTATGTTCAGGCCGGACATTAGTCAAATTTAATATGTATTTTAAGGTGCCATTGACGAAACAAACTGAAATCACAAACAACACTTCTACTTACCTAGGAAAGAAAAAATCCCAGCAATTCCAGTTGTGTGCACCAGGGTTTCTCAAAGTGGGTGCTGTGGCACCCCAGGGTGCTGTGATACAAGTCCAGGGGTGCCGCAGGATACTTTGATCATTTGGAATTTATCAATATCACTTCAGTAAGTAATACAAACATACTGTACACACGTCGTACATCTGGCTGGGGATCCATACTGCCACTTAGCAGTGTGCTGTGTGTGTGCTTCTTTCAGTGGTGGAAAGTAACTAAGTACATTTACTTACGTACAATTTTGTATTTGTGCAAGTACAAAGTATTTCCAATGTCCAATACTTTTACTTTTACTCCACTACAATTATTTGAAAACCTTTAGTTACTAGTTACTTTGTAGATTTTGATTATTATTACAAAACCTTCATTAACCACTTCAGCTCTGTATACCCATGCCATTTGAAAATAGCCGATCTACAAGCTCACAATGCATTGTGAACTTGTAGATCTGCTATTTTCAAAAGATTTGTATACATTTGAAAACTTGAAATGTGACATTCTGCATAATGAGTACTTTTACTTTTGATACTTCAAGTACATTTTGATGCCAATACTTTTGTACTTTCACTCAAGTAAATGTTGAATTCCGGACTTTTACTTGTAACAGAATATGTTTTACATTGCAGTATTGATACTTTTACTTTAGTAAATCAATTGAGTTCTTCTTTTTACCATAACAAACTGCAACACACATGAACTAGGGGTTACGTATATAACCCCAATTTTATTATCTCCGTAAGTAGTATACTTACTTATGGGATAACATCGCCCCCTGGCGATGCACAGAGCACAATACATGGACTCCCGTTGCAATCCTATTGGATAGGGTCCTGTGACGCAAATCCGGTATTCCGGAAGGGGTATAAAACCCCTCGCGTCACTGGGATACGCCCTCTAAAAACTTTACCTCTGCACGCCACAAATGCGCACAGAAGGGGTTTTTGGTAAGTATACTACTTACGGAGATAATAAAACTGGGGTTACATACATAACCCCTAGTTGTTATGTCTCTCCTTCGTAGTATACTTACTTATGGGACACATGCACGCCCCCTGGGGAGCCACATGCCCTAGACCCTACCCATCCGCACGCCGTCGGCCCCAGGACCCGCCCCCCAGGCGAGACCTCGCCACACGGGCGCCCCTCCGGGCCATGCGGAAAAGGTTCCAGAAGGAAAAGGCCCTGACAGACCACACAGTCTGCCTCATGCATCTAATGGACAGACCCCAGTCTTCCCCATAGTGACATGAGAACCAGGACCTCCTCTCCCCCGGACCTAGCCTAGCCGGTCCAGGGGAGGCCTAAAAGGAAGAACAAGCAGGAAGACAAGCATGCCCCTAGGCATGCCCATCACTCTCCTGGCTTGAACCAGCCGCCACACCCAAGACTGTGTGCGCCATCGCTGATGCCGCCACATCCAGGCTGTAAAAGGCTGCAAAGGTCGAAGGAGACGACCAGTTCGCCGAAGAGCATATCTCCTGCATCGACACCCCTCTGTAAAGGGCCCAAGATGCAGCAACACCCCGAGTAGAGTGGGCCCTCAATCCCTCCGGGACTGCAGACCCACTACTCTCATAGGCCAACCTGATCGCTTCCACGATCCATTTGGACAAGGTCGGTTTAGCCACCGCCTTCCTTTGGTTAGACTGACCAAAAGAGACGAACAGCTGAGGCGACCCACGTCCGGTCGCTGTCATCTGGCAGTAAAGTTTCAGTGCCTTTACTGGACAGAGACAGTGCAACCGCTTATCCACCACCGACACGAACGGCGGTGGATGGAAAGCCACCAACTCAACTGGGGCCCTAGCCACCATGCCAGTCTTAGACACAAACGCCAAGTTGGGTTTCAGCAAAACCCTCTTGCCGTCGTCTGAGAACCACATGCAGTCCGGGCTCACCGAGAGCGCCTGCATGTCACTGACACGTTTGGCCGTACACAGAGCCACCAGAAGGACCGTTTTGAGACTCACTATCCTCAGATCTGCAGTCTCAAAAGGTTCAAAAGGAGGACGGCAGAGTGCATCCAGCACCACTGCCAGGTCCCACTTCGGGAACAAAGGCCTGTTAACCGGCCTGGCCCGCCTAGCACCGTTCATAAAACGGCGCACCAGCGGATGATGACCCACCGTCTCGCCATCGAACCCCTCGTGGCAAGCGGAAATGGCCGCCAGGTACACCTTGATGGTGGAAAAGGCCAGATCCTGGTTCAACCTGTCTTGTAGGAAAACCAGGATGCTGCCCACAGGCGCCCGGAAAGCCACCACAGACGGTGACTGTTCCAAGCACCAGGACACAAACATGTTCCACCTGACGTCATACTGCAGTCTCGTGGAAACGGCCCTGGCCCCCTGTATGGTGGCTACCACATCAGGGGGCAGCCCCTGCGAGCTCAAGCTCGCCCTTTCATGGGCCAGACCCACAGGTCTAGCTCCTGGGGGTTCTTGTGGAACACCTCGTTCCCTCCCTGTCTCAGAAGGTCTCTGAACAGAGGGAGAGGCCACGGTTTGCCGTAAAGGAGGGGGGTTATCTCCGACCTCCACACGCCCCACGCCGGGGCCACCAGCAGAACTGTCAGGCCCTGAAGCCTGATCTTCTCCAACGTCGAAGGATCAGCTCCAGAGGCGGGAAAGCATACAGTAGTACGTTCGGCCATCTGTGTGCCAAGGCGTCCACTCCCAAGGAGAGGTCTCTGTTCCCCATTGAGAAGAACTGTGAGCATTTCGCGTTCTCTCTGGATGCAAACAAGTCGACCTGAGCCCGGCCGAACCGGGCCCAAATCAGGTCCGCGACCTGCGGGTTGAGTGACCACTCCCCGTACCGAAGTCCGCCCCTGGACAGCAGGTCCGCCCGCTGTTCAGGAGGCCCGGCACATGGGAGGCGCGCAGCGAAGCCAGGCGCAACACGCTCGAAAGTGTCAGCTCGCGCGTCAATCTGTCCAACACAAGGGAACCCAAGCCTCCTTGTTTGTTGACATAGCACATTGTTGTGGTATTGTCCGTCCTGACCAGGACATGACACCCCACGATGCAGCTCTCGAAGTGCTTGAGAGCGAGGAAGACCGCCAGCAGCTCCAGGTAATTGATGTGGGCCTCCTTCAGAACGGAGCCCCACGTCCCCCTGGCTGAGTAGCCTTCGTGGACAGCCCCCCATCCTGAGAGGCTGGCGTCCGTGGTAATAACCTTCCGTGACACCACAGCGCCCATCCTGACCCCTTCTGACAGGAAGGTCGCTTGTGACCACGGTCGGAGTGTCCTCACACCCCGTGGAGACACTACCACCTTCCGAGAACCCATGGTGTGCGGGATCCCGCATCCACCTCTGAAAAGGTCTCATGTGGAGTCTGCCCAACCGGATCAGATGTATGGCCGAAGCCATGAGACCCGCTGCTTGCATGCATGTTCTGTACGTGACTCGACGCCCCAAGCAAAGAGATCGCACACATGCCAGAAAGCCGGCTATTCTGTCCTGAGACAGACGCGCCATCAGCGTGGTCGAGTCCAGCGAGATCCCCACGAAGGTGGCCTGTTGGGATGGGATCAACACGCTCTTCTGAGCGTTGATTGTGAACCCCAGGGATGTCAGGTGCGCAATGGCCATCACCGTGTGCCACGCCACCTCCTCTCTCGACTCTGCGGCCAGCAGCCAGTCGTCGATGTACGTCGCCAGATGGAGACCCTGCTGCCTCAAAGGAGCTATGGCCGCATCTGTGCATTTCACGAAAACCCGGGGTCTCAGTGACATGCCAAATGGGAGCACCGTATACTCGTACACTTTGCCTTCGTAGCCAAAGCGCAGGAACTTCCGGTGCGGAGGGTAGATTGGGACGTGAAAATAGGCATCCTTGAGATCTATGCTCGTCCACCAATCCCCGTGTCGTATCGAGCGTAACAACGTTGCCGTTGTCAGCATTCGAAAATTGAAGACCTTCAGAAATCTGTACAGGCCCTTCAGATTCAGAATAGGTCTCACGCCCCCCCCTTCTTTTTCACCAGGAAATATTCCGAATAGAACCCCATCCGGTTCTAATTCTCTGATCGCCCCCTTGCTCAGGAGAGACAAAACCTCCTCTCTCGGAGGGACCGGCGACGAGGTTAATGCCCCGGAGGCAGCCTCGCGCCGGCCTTTCCTGATAGCACCGCTGTGCCTCTGGGCGGCGTGTAGTGGCGGGCTCATGGCCCCGAGGCCTACGCTCGCTACCGGCGCGCTGAGCCCCATGGCGAGGGGAGCGCTGGAGCGAGCGCCGCTGCTTGACGAGGCCGCTAGCTCCGTGGCTCTCTTGAGCCGGTGCTCCAGCTGGTGTACCGTGAACAGCACGCAGGGCCCACAGGTGTCCTCGTCACCGGCGTGGTAGCGGCCGAAGTACGCATGGTTTAGCCCCAAGCAGGAGATGCAGAGGCGGTGCAGGTCTTCAGCAGCTACGAGGAGGCTGCAGCCGGCCATGCTGGCGCCTCCATTCCTTTCTCTCCGACACTTTCTCTCCATTCCTTCCCCCCCCCCTCTTCTTTCTATGGAAACTAACGTTGCGATGGGAACGATGTACAAAAACGAATTTCACCCACTTTTTTACCTTGTAAACCTGTGATGTGACAATAAAACTGATTCTGATGTGCGCCTCTGTCCTTTTATGATCTTTGAGCACCTGCCGTTCCAGTGGTCTCTGCACGGCCCAGCCAGGAGGAACCCCCCATACAATTGTGTTGTTACAGTGTTTCAAAAATATTCAAATCTTTTCTCATCTTTCAAATTTTTTTGAAAATATAGCAGAATAAGTCATTGTGGGTAAACTGAGAGGTTAGTTTGAGTCACGCACGCACGCACGCACGCGTGCACACACACACACACACACACACACACACACACACACACACACACACACACACACACACACACACACACACACACACACACACACAAGCTTACAACCTGTGAGCTTGTGAGTGCGACTGATTGTGATTGTGTAGGTCCAATATTTGTGTGTGTATGTGTGCTTGCGCACGTGCGTGCGTGCGTGTTTGTTTGTTTGTGTGTGTTTCAACCATAGCCTACAGACTAGTCAAATCTAATGGCCCATTAATGGTTTGAGTGTGGACTAGCTGGATCTCTGCCCTCACACCCTCCTCTCCAGCATCGGGGTGTTGATCTCTGCGTTGTTGCTAGCTCCGCTGTGCGTCTACGTAGGTGGTGTGTCTATTTCCCCTCCTACAGCTTCGCCTTGGCTTGGCTCACACAGCCAAGGTTTGCTCGTCACGATGCCATCAGTTCCTGGTGACAGACTTCAGACTCATCGTTCTCCCTCTGACCTTGTCTCTGACCCGTAGATAGAGGCCTTCGTAGAAATGTTTTAGCTGTGGTCTGCCCATGTGACATCAAGTGCCATGGAAACTATTAATGTAACAATGTATCTTGTGTGGGTTTGGTCAGGGGAGGAAAGAAATGAAAAATGGAAGGACACTGGCATCAGCAACGCCCATGTAAGGTGGACTACCAACCTCCCACGCATTCCCACGAGATTAGGCCATAATGCACCTTTGTCTGCACATCCAGGGCCAAGTGTCATTCTGCTATTCCACTTTGAAGGAACGCAAGCGTTTCTGCGACTGCGATTTCTGCGAGAGCAACAAATAATGGCAGAGGTAATACCCTTTTCCCCCCATATATTATCCTAATTTTGAATTGATATACTAGTAGTGTGCGTGTGTGCGTGTGCGTGTGCGCGTGTGTGTGTGTGTTGAGGGAGAAGAGAAAAAGAAGGGGAGAGATAGATAAGAGAAAAAGGGAGGGAGAGAGATTCAGTTAATCAAATGGTGCTTCAGTTTATAGAACAATGCACTAGAATACAGAACCTATAAAGAACAGTACAGTGGTTGACCAGCTCTTTGTATATAGCAGTGGTTCTCAAACTGGGGTCCGGCTTATTAAATCAGCTGTTTTCGGCCCTCGAAACCGTACAGAGCACAGTGATGGAAGACTCTTTTGAACAACGATCAACAAGCTCACAATGCGCATTGTGAGCTTGTAGATCTGCAATTTTCAAATGGCTGTATTTATAGGGCTGAAGTGGTTAGTGTGTTTTGTACCAATAATCAAAATCTACAAAGTAACTTGAAACTAAAGTTTTCATATCATTGTAGTGGAGTAAAATAACAATATTTTCCTCCTGAGATGTAGTGGGGTAGAAATAAAAGTATTGAAAATTGTAAACACTGAAAAATATCTCAAAATTGTATATAAGTACAGTACTTGAGTACATGTACTTAGTTACTTTAAACCAATGGACAGAGCACAGTGGTGGACAAAGTACTCAACCCGTAGAGTCAAAGTATAGATACTCCTCAAATATTACAAGTTGAAAAAGTGATGTGTCAAATTTGTACTTGAAAGATAAAGTACTGGAGTATCACATTTGTACTTAAAAGTTGTTTAAAAAAAGTGCTTAAGTATTCAAGTCTCTTAAAGTCAATGCATTGCTGTATTAAAATGTTGACAAAAGCACATTATTTGTCTTTAAAATATTGTTTGTTTATATGGGATCTCCCATTAGTCTAAACGAGTGGTTCTCAACCAGTGGTCCGGGGACCCACCGTGGTCCTTGAGGAGGTTCCAGGTAAAGGAGGTTCCCCAGCTAAATGATGGAAGAGTTGGTAAAAAAAATGGACCCTAATAGATCTTTAACTCTTGAGAGTGTAAAATGAAACCAAATGGACCCTTATAGATATTTAACTATTGAAAGTGTAAAATGAAACCAAATGGACCCTTATAGATCTTTAACTATTGAGAGTGTAAAATGAAACCAAATGGACCCTTATAGATATTTAACTATTGAAAGTTTAAAATGAAACCAAATGAACCCTTACAGATATTTAACCCTTGAGAGTGTAAAATGAAACCAAATGGACCCTTATGGATCTTTTTTAAACCAAAATGTATTTCAATTCAAAAGTGGGGGGAGCACATTCCAGTATGGAATGGCTGTACATTATTGTTTTTAAAAACAAAGTGCATTGGTTCAGGGTAAAGGTAAGGTAAAGTGACAGCTATTATAACCATTTCTACCTATGTTTATATCTAGTGAAAGTCATCGTACGTATACAAAAAATACAGATACTCAGGTAAAGTACAGATACCGTTACTCACAAAAATGTACTTCAATCAGTACAGGACTAAAGTAAATGCACTTTGTTACTGCACCGCTGACAGAGACGAAAAAGAATGTGGGTGTCTTCTTATCAGTCATCAGATGCAGAGGACGAGGTTGAGAGGAAACTCCAGACTGTGAAGATGGAGACCAGAGAGACTGACCAGGACATGTTCACAGGTACAGTGAACAACAGTGTTCCAATGTCCTATTGTCTCGATGAATTGAATACACAGAACCTCAATGGAAACAAGCCCTGGGCTTATTGGGTTATCCTTTTAGCATTCTTTTGTATAAATCTGTGCCACTGGGCCTTTTTTTTGCAAACTGTTAATAAAGTATTCAATCAATCAATCATAACACGTTGTTGTAGATCTAGGTTTAAAGTGCTCACACATGTGGCCTATTATAGTCGCTTCTTTTGGGCTTGTTTTCATAGAGGTTGCTTATGTCTCCCGCAAAATAAATATGGCAACACTGACAGTGAACAGACGTCCCGATTTGGCCAGGTTTAGCTTGGTCTCAAGCTGGGTGTCCCGAGGCCCTGACAAATATCTCTAAAACACTCATTTAAAATCATAACACTTTGTTTTGAACGCTTACATACGTGTAGATGTTTATCTTAGTCTGGTCTGTTGAAAGGTGCGGTCACTAGGTGTGCTACTGCTAAAGCCTCATTCATACTTGGTTGCGTGCTGGTGTTGCATGCAGTAAGTAGCAGATATACAAGCTCACCACGAGTCACATAATTGACGTGACACATACGTGACACACTCAAAACAAGGCATTTCCTGTTTACAGGCTCTTCAAGGAGTGTTTGTTTGCTTTTTAAATATGGTTCACAGAAGGTCACATCAGCACCAGAAGAGGAGGAGAAGGAGATGATGTTACATTGCCCCCCACTGGCCTGGAGTATTCCTGTGCAACAGAGGTAAGCGGATCTGATGTTTTGCACCCTGTCCGTCTGTCCGTCCGTCCCGTCCGTCCGTCCCGTCCGTCCGTCCGTCCCGTCCGTCCGTCCGCCCGCCCGTCCGTCCGTCCGTCCGTCCGTCCGTCCGTCCGTCCGTCCGTCTGTCCGTGTGTGTACATGTACATGTTTTCTTTTGTTAGCACCTTAATTAATGTCCATAAGTATATCATGCACAGTATACGTCTGCTGCTATGCTCACGCACCTTTATACCTTATCTCAGGTACCATGTGTAAATATGGGAACTATGCACGAAAACAAATTTCACCCACTCTTTACCTCTGTAAACCTGTGAAGTGACAATAAAAGCTGATTCTGATTCTGTCCGTCTGTGAACAGCTAATCTCTGGCACCGTTGGCCCGATTGCAGCAAAACTGTGCGCACACCATAGACCGTAAAAAGAATGGACAAAGCCAGCCCCATTGGTTTCTACAGACTGTTTTGAAGCCACTTTTTCGGCAAATTCAAATCCGCCATCTTTGAATTTACAGTCCTGAAATTAAACCGGAAACGACTGCTATTGGCTCTAACCGCAGCGATTCATTTTAAAATGAATGGAACCATAATGTACTAAACACATGTCATGATGATTTAAAAAAGACTTTATACTAGCGATTGAAAACATAAAGTGTTTATGAAAATGTTTACTAAGGTAATAAAGTCAAGTGTAAAGTCGGGCCAAAACCTCATTCACTTCTTTTGAGATTAAGATTGAGATTGTGTGTGTGTGTGTGTGTGTGTGTGTGTGTGTGTGTGTGTGTGTGTACAGATGCCCAGTGAAGGCCATCTGTTCAGTCACAGCATGGCTCCGTGCCACATGCATTCCTACAACTCAGCATCCATGAGTCAAGACCTGAGATCTGCTGCTACCTGGAGGACCGTTGGCTACTCTGAGGCAGGCTGTGAGTAACACACACACACACACACACACACACACACACACACACACACACACACACACACACACACACACACACACACACACACACACACACACACACACACACACACACACACACACACACACACACTGTAGTGTTATCAAGTAGGGCATTAATTTACGAAAAAAACACAACATGTTAAAATATGGAGATAAGAGGTTTCTGCCCGACAGCAATTCATTCACAGCTACAATAAACCAGTAAACCTAAGAGTCCTCCTCATATATGGAACTGAAGCACAAAACAAGGATGGACTACAAGACGTACAACTCTAACAGAGATGACAGATACAATTCCATCAACATAATAGTAGCTAACAGTGTCAGGGTCATTAAGAAAGCATGATCAGATTATTCAGATCACTATTTTGTTAAATATCTTTCTTCTCATGCCACGCAGCTGGCTCCCCACCTTCTCTCCTTTTATCTATCGCATTGACCGAAACGTCACTGGAAACAAACTCCTGTTTAGCCTACATTCTTTGGATTGTTACAAAAGAAAAAAGAAATGTTGATAGTGCCTAAATTTCTACTTACAACCACGAAAAGCAACCAAGTTTGCACCAAAGTTATGTATGGCCTATTTCTTTGCTCTATTGTAATGTTTTATTTGTCCAAAACCAAAGACCACAATGAAATTTGCTAACTCTGTTGTGTTTTTATCCTTGTCATTTCTGTGAGAAGCATGTTTTTCTTTTAATCATAACGGCTAGTAAATGAAATCAAATACAAAGGTATGAGAAAAATGAGCTCACAGAGCTTCATCTGTCACAAGATAATAACCTTTAATGTATTATTATAGATCACAGAATGAGTAAGGCAGACAGCAATACACCAGACAGTGTTCCAGACACAAATGTCACTTAGAACCATCTGAAGTAGTGCCCCTGAACCCCAACAATCATGTCCAGCCGCAAACGATCAGCTTTCAATCTTTCAGTTACAATCAGGTGAGTTCCACCAGTCAATGATTGTCTCTTCTCCTTCTAGATCTCCCTGTGTTTAAAGACGAGGTTTCCCCTAAACAGCAGGAGAGTAGCCCCAGTCTGGTGCAGGTGAAACTAGAACCTCCGGAGATTAAAGAGGAACAGGACGAGAGGAGTCCCAGTCTGATGCAGGTGAAACTAGAACCTCCGGAGATTAAAGAGGAACAGGAGGACAGGAGTTCCAGTCTCGTCCAATTGAAACCTCTCCAGATTAAAGAAGTGTGGAGCTGGTCCCGTGTGGTCCAGGGAAAACTAGAACCTCTGCAGATTAAAGAAGAACAGCAGGAGAGCCTCAGTGAGGTCCAAGATGGACCAGAGCCTCCACAGACTAAAGTGGAACGGGAGGAGGAGCTACTGCAAAGACCAGAGGAGGCTGATGGGTCAACGTTGACAGTTCAAAGTGAAGAGGATGTTGATGAAAACAAAGATACAGAGCCTGTAGCCAGCACCTCAACTGAACACATGAAATCACAAGCTGATGTCGAGGACTGTGGAACTTCACAGCCAACTAGAGATGAACAGCTCTTCTCTTCACACTGCTCTGAATCTGACTCTGAAGACAGCGATGAGAGGACTTCACCCTGTTCTGAATCTGACATTGAAGACAGTGACTGGGAGGAGACCAGGGAAGGTCAGTCAGCTTTAAACAAACTGAAGTCACGCAAGACACTAAATGTGGAAGGACGACGATTGTCTTTGAGCAACAAGCTGAAATCATCAAAACAAACTCCATCCATAAAAGGTCACAGAGGGAGTTATCTGAAACAACACATGAAGACTGATACAGGTAAAGAAAAACAATTGAAATATTTACATCTAGCCTACAGTTTGTAAAATAAGCTTAACTCAAAAGGCTCATCTGAAGATGCACATGAACAAAGTCCATGGATGAGGACTCATACAGGGGAATTAAACACATTGTTTGTAGTTTATGGCAAATGCTTTGGTCAAAATGCAACACTTAATTAATCCAATTTATTTGCTTAATTTTCATGCAACAAAAACTGGGTGTGATCTTTCGAGGGTTGAGGTGGACAAGATCATAAAATAAACAGTGAGAATGAGGAATTACATTCAGTGCTGCATCCCTGTCTGAAACTGTTGATCAATGTCATGACTTGATGTCAATATCATGAGTTATGACTGATTGTATCCACCTCTTTTCTCTTGCCCCCCCCACCCTCTCTCTCTCTCTCTCTCTCTCTCTCTCTCTCTCTCTCTCTCTCTCTCTCTCTCTCTCTCTCTCTCTCTCTCTCTCTCTCTCTCTCTCTCTCTCTCTCTCTCTCTCTCTCTCTCTCCCTCCAGCATCTTACAGTCGACAACAGTTTACCGAGACCTTAACTCAACCGGGGGCCGGGCAAGTAAAAACACATCAGCCAACTTGCACAAGAAAGAAAACTCAAAAATGTAAACACTGTGACAATAGTTGTGACAATCAGTCAGGTCACCTGAAGACACACCAGCTTCTCCACACTGGAGAAAAACCTTTCCACTGTAATAAGTGTAACAAGAGTTTCAGTAAGTCAGGTCAACTGAAGAGACACCTGCGTGTACACACCAGAGAAAAACCTTTCCACTGTAATACGTGTAACAAGGTGTTCAGTCAGTCAAGTGATCTGAAAAGACACCTGTATACCCACACCGGAGAAAAACCTTTCCACTGTAATAAATGTGACAAGAGTTTCAGTCGGTCAGGTGCTCTGAAGAGACACCTGTATACCCACACCGGAGAAAAACCTTTCCACTGTAATAAATGTGACAAGAGTTTCAGGCAGTCAGGTGATCTGAAGACACACATGCGTGTACACACCGGAGAAAAACCTTTCCACTGTAATAAGTGTAATAAGGGGTTCAGTGCATCAAATAACCTGAAGATACACATGCGTGTACACACCGGAGAAAAACCTTTCCACTGTAATAAGTGTAACAAGGGGTTCAGTGCGTCAAATCACCTGAAGAGACACATGCGTGTATGTACACACCAGAGAACAAGACCAGGAGACCTGGTTCTGCCAGACCCCTAGTGGTTGAAATCTGAATGGCTGGGTAGGAAAAGAGGGACAGACCGACCGACCGACCGACCGACCGACAAAGCCTCCTGTAGGCCAACCCCCTGGGTCTGGCAAAAACCTTTCCACTGTAATAAGTGTAACAAGAGATTCAGTGTGTCATGTAATCTGAAGAAACACCAGCGTACGCACACCAAGGGAAAAACATCTCCACTGTAAACATCGTGAGAATTAACCAGCTGTATGTTGGTAGGAAGGTGGTTATACAAGCAACATATGGATATTAATTCTACTTATAAAATTTAAAGAAACAGATTGTGTAAATATTGTGAATTGACTTTTGAAAGTGATTTGACGGCACCACTGCCGTAAAGGTTCACGCCAAGCCGGACCGGGCGCTCCAACAAACATAATTGTTCGTTGGAGCGAACCTTTTGGTGGTTGGGAAGCCAGCAAGAGAAAGTGTCCTTATCACTGCATTAGAGGTGCCTGTTCAGTGGGGAGGAGAACTTTGGAACATAGCGTGAACCACCATGGTCAGTAAAGCCCACTGTCTGGTGAAAAGCAGTGCTGGTGACTGACGTGTATCGGAGGAGATATTGTCTACACTAATGTTTCCCAAATATACATTGTTGTATATATAGTATTTTTTCTTCTCTTTTTTTTTTTACCGTTCCTTCAAAAAATTACCTAATTCTTTTCCAGACATTTTTGGAACTTTACACAATTTTGAAATAGGGCTTAAGTCATTAATTCACAATGTATTTTAAGTTTGGTTCCCGGGGAGACACCAGATGTCTCTTTTGGGTCTCGAGCTGAAAAACATTTTGGTCTACAGTCCAACAGTAGGAGTTAGCAGCAACAGGAGTATAGCGTTGCTGTCGGGCAGAAACCTCTTATCTCCATATTTAAACTTTTTAGTTTCTGTGCAAATTAACGCCCTACTTGATCATACTACTGCGTCACACAAAAGCATCAAATGCAGCAGATTGACAAGCTGGAAACGCGGCACGAAGCGACACGTTTTGAGCTTGTCGATCTGTTACTTTTGCTATTTTTGAATTTGAATCCTGAAAAGTAACAGTTTTGGATATGAGGTTTCCACCCAACAGACTAAATTGAGGAGAAAATGGTTGTAAATATTTTTTTATGAAGGTATGTAAATCTATTCATCCAATAAACCAAACAAATTGCAGACAGTATTTCTATTATCTCCATTTGCTTCCGTGGATTAATTGGTACAAAGAAATGTTATGAGCCAGTTACCCACATAAGTTTGGCCATACTTCATACAACAGTGGTTCCCTGATTTCTTATTCCCCCTTTACATGACTAGAATATTTTTGCTCAGAAAACAGCAAAAGAAACCATAGCAATAGCATAATGATGCCATGAATCAATGATAAGTAGGCCTGTCACAATTATTACATACTGTACTCGTCTAATCGCAATTATTTGAAATAATCACAATTATTTTGCATAATCGTCATAATCATTTCCATGTTGAAAAATGTTCATACATAAAAAACAGAAATAGCTGATCTACAAGCTTACAATGCGTTACTTTGTGACGCATTGTAAGCTTGTAGATCATCTTTTTTTCACTATTTTTACCTTTTGTTTTTGTAAAAAATTAATACATGTTAGTAATTTCTTTGTATAGCCTATATCAGTTATTTGACATTTTCTTCCCTGTGCAATTTTTGATTACGAAGCCTAAAAGGCAAACAGAAATGTATTTTTTATTCATATGTTCCAATATTTCAATGCCAAAAATAGAATTAAATCGTTAATCGCAATTATTAGTGCAGACAATTAATCGTCAACTTAAATTTGTAATCGTGACAGCCCTAATGATAACCCACCTTACTTTTTGGGGGGTCTGCAACCCGCAGCTCTGGAGCCACATGTGGCTCTTTAGTCCCTCCCTAGTGGCTCTTTTTTTTTACATCTTATTTAATTATTACCCAATTTTATAGAAGAGCACCTTGTTTTGGAGTTTTACTCTAGACCTGTTCCCCCCCACTTTTTTTCAATATTTAATTTACATATTGGAAAGATGTGTTTGAACAACTAAATCTTTCCCACCCATGTAAGTCCACTTGATGTAAATATCTTCAAATAATGTGCAAATAAGTATTGCTTTCTATTCAGTAACAGTTGCACTAGTCACGTTGATTTAATTTGGTTTTACACATCACAGATCAGTAGGTTCACGCACATTTTGTCAACGTTTTATCATAAATGATAACGGCAAAATAAATTCTTAAATGTTTCCAATTTCTTTCATGTAACCTGTAGTTCCTCTGTGTACCTCTAGGGGTACATGGAGAAACACTGCTGTCATATCATCACTGTCGGATGTCCAAATCCGTTACTTTTCAGGATATGGGGGGGAAATAACCTGTGTTCCAATGGATCCAATGTAGTTATTATTTAGTCACAAGCTCTTGTTAATACTTTACATTTGTTCAATATTTGTTAAATCTTGAACCGTGCCTTAAAATGAAACCCAGTTTCACACTATTTTTGTGTGATGCTGTAGTATGACAAAGTCAGGCATTAATTTACAAAAAAAAAACATAACAAATTTAAAGAGGTTTCTGTCCGACAGAAACGATATAGAATTGTCAGCTGATGTTTTAGTTTCTCAGCCTATGGCAGGTGGAATGATGATTGTGTGTTCCATTTTAAATAATTGTTTTGCGTAAACGGCACTGAAATGAAAAGGCCATGCTTCTGAATAAAATATCTCATAAAAACCAAGCAAGGTTGTGTTTGATGATTTGATTTGATTTATTGATATGCACAACAGGAATCATATACATATAGTATACTACTTCTTTCCTAGGAAAGATGAGGTGAGGTAAAAACCCTATGAGGGCTTATGAGAGAACCTCACCGTTTACATTATGCAGCCTACAATTAGAATGTATTAGTGTCTAAAAACAAAAACAAAAAATATATAGCTGCAAGCAGTGATAAACAGGGCCAAGGAATGAAAGGCAAAAAGCAATATGCAATTATAGTACAATAAGACATAGAAACAGAATAGATTGAACTTGAGAGAAAGCAGCCCATGTAATTAACAAATGAGCATTCTGAACAGCTGAGCAGAGTGCTGAGGGATTGTGGATATTGCAATGTATCTCTGTATTGTGTTGCTTATAATGCAAATTCCAAACTCGTGTCACAAATTCTGTTATCATGACAAAAGTTTGCAATTTTTATTTCATCTTTCTAGACAACACAGATGGATTTTCTAATTAGGCTTATACATGTTGTCACCATGGTGACAACCATGTACGTACTGTAAGGTTGCAAGGTTCTAAGGTTGTTTTCAGAGGTCAATATTCGAGGTCAGGATGCTGTTTATGATGATTATAATAATAATAAAGACCTCAAATGATTCCAACAGGGGAATCTACTTCTCAGCTCAACACAGCTGAGGTGGTCATATATAGCACGCAGGGGTTAAGAACCTCACTCATGGACACCTCAACCCATAGCCATAGGCAGGAATCGAACTTTTAACCTTCGGACTCACAGGTTTCCACACTACCAATTGAGCTATAGCTTTGTCCAGCCTTGTGGTGTCTGTTGAAGATCATAAACTCTTGCCTTCTGTCATGAACCAAGCCCTTGTTTCACTAAAACTAAGATCACTCGTTCACAAACCATAAAAAATAAATAATCCCCACCATGTTTTTGTCGACATAGGTCCAAAGTACATGCGTAGAAAGTTTCGTGCAGATTGCTCAAAAATCCCAGGAGGAGTTTGATTTTAACTGCTTTATAATTCAAAATGGTGGGAGATCTAAAGTTCAGAGGTCAAAAGTCAGACCACGACAGTTGTTAGGCATGAGGAGGCGCATGTGTGTATCGAAGTTTCATGTCTGTAGGTCAAACAGGGCATGAGTTGTACCTGTTCAAAGTTGGCATTTTTCAATTGATTGCTATAGCGCCACCCTTTGGCCAATGGTTGTGAGTTTCGTGTCTTCACCATTTTCCATGACCCTCTACCATATTGCAGAGTTTCGTGAAAAGTGAATGCACGGTTAGGCTGTGACAGAAAAAAACGGAGGAAGAATAATGAAAGTGTAGAGATGCAATAAGGGTCCACGGCCCTTTGGCCTTGGCCCCTTAATAACACCACTGATATTGTTTTTGTAAATCATGATCAAAGATAAATGCTGATCCTTGAGATAGGCCTACTGTAGGGTGTTTGATTGGAATTCAGCTATATGGAACACCTGCCTTAGGATAATCCCAGCTTAGAGGCCCATATCACAGGCTGTCAGTGGTGTAACTAAATACATTTACTCAAGTACTGTACTTAAGTTTCAATACTTTTACTTCTACTCCATTACATCTCAGTGGCAAATATTACACTTTTTACTCCACTACAATTATTTGAAAACTTTAGTTACTAGTTATTTTGATTACTATTACAAAACATACATTACCCACTTCAGCCCTACATACATGTCGGCCATTTGAAAATAGCGATCTACAAGGTCACAAGCTCACAATGCATCGCAATGCGACGCATAGTGAGCTTGTAGATCTGCTATTTTGAATATATTTTTTATACATTTGAAAACTTGCGAAATGGGACATTCTGCATAATGAGTGTTTTCTACTTTTGGTATTTTAAGTCTTGGACATGTGCATAAACCTTACATTATTGTCCTTTCTAAGACACAGGCCAAACTACTACAATATTCTGGTAGCCAGGCTGTGAGGACAACTTGCCATGTGTGCACCCAGGTGTTCATGTATTATTTGAATGTTTCCTCATTGTCCAATCATTTGTAGATTCAAATAAAGAGTATAACAATGTATGTATGCACGCGCGCGCACACACACACACACACACACACACACACACACACACACACACACACACACACACACACACACACACACACACACACACACACACACACACACACACACACACACACACACGGGGGACGTGCTGGGCCCCTAATTCAGCCTGGGAATCTCAGATAGAGAGGCCCGTAAATTGCGCACCAATATTTTCACTTAATTTTGGCTGTTTTTCACTTAATTTCTGCCTGGTTGGCCTGGAATGGAGAGGCCTTTCTGGAATTGTCCCACATTTCCCAGTGGCCAGCACGTCCCTGCTAACCACTTAGATCCTCTATACAATGTGTCACATTGTGAGCTTGTTGGCTATTTTTTTTTCTTTTTTTTTGCTGCCACTGTCTTCCGTCAATCTTTCAGCCCTCTCACTTTAGATGAGAGCCAAAGATCAGAGCGGTTTAAATCAATTTTAGAAAAGAATGACCATGATACTGACTGACATGATACTGACCATGATACTGACATGATACCGACTATGATACTGACTGACATTATACTGACCATGATACTGACCATGACACTGACATGATACTGACCATGATACTGACCATGATACTGACCATGATACTGACCATGATACTGACATGATACTGACCATGATACTGACATGATACTGACCATGATACTGACCATGATACTGACATGATACTGACCATGATACTGACATGATACTGACCATGATACTGACCATGATACTTACTGACTGACATGATACTGACCATGATACTGACCATGATACTGACTGACATGATACTGACCATATACTGTCATGATACCGCCATGATACTGACCATAATACTGACCACTGACCATGATACTGCCATTATACTGACCATGATACTGACCATGATACTGACATGACACTGACATGATACTGACCATGACACTGACATGACAGACACTGACATGATACTGACCATGACACTGACATGACAGACACTGACATGCTACTGACCATGACACTGACATGATACTGACATGATACAGGCTAACCTGCACCACAACCGAGCACCTCCGTCCTATTTGAAGTTTACAGATATAAACAAGACCAGGAGACCTGGTTCTGCCAGACCCAGACTCCACATGACGTGTCAGCCTGTGTCTATGCCCATGTATGGACGAAAGGGGGACAGACTTTTATGGCTGGGGCCTAAGGACAAAGTGACCAAAACCAGTTTTTGCCCATGTATGGAGAAAACAGGTACAAAACATGCCCATGTATGGACGAAAGGGGGACAGACTTTTATGGCTGGGGCCTAAGGACAAAGTGACCATGCCCATGTATGGAGGAAACAGGTACAAAGCCTCATGTAAGCCAGACCCCCTGGGTCCGGAAAAGAGTGGGTGAAATACATGTTTGTACAAGCTACCCACATAATTGCAGTTACAGTAAAGTAAGAATAGAGGGAAAAATATATACAAAACATTATCAAACATCAAAACAGAACGGTATCAAATAAACAAGGTGTGTACTGTAAATATTTGCAATGCTAACTCTGAGATAAGCCTAAAGCAAGCAATATTGCTCGGTCTCTCACATATACATATAATATTGTTCATAAAACAGAGAAACCCCTACTTTATTGTGCCCTTTGAGTAACTATTCTCCTGGCTGACAACATAATTAAACTGTTTCAGATAACCGGGGACTTAAAGGCATACTAGGTAACGTTTTCAACAAAACTAAAGTTAAATTGTATATCTTTTGTGAGTGGCAAAAGTTTCACAACACCCACTCCATGAATTTCACCCCCGGAAGCCTTTTATTTATATATTTTCTATTGAACGTGGACTGGGGGGACTTTCCCGGGGAAATGACGTCATCTGGCCGGAAAACGGAGGTGGAAATGCACTGGTTTCCTGTTTGGCCAGGAACTACCGCAACGGTTTCCTGTTTGGCCAGGAACTCCGCGCTAATAACAAAAAGGAACCTCACGCTGATTTTAAGAGAATGTAGGATTAGAAGATCGAAAAAGAACAGAAAAAGAAAGCACAGCTCATGGTAACTAATGCTCCACTGGCTAAGAGAAACGATCCGTAGATAGTATAAAACAATTAAAAGATCGCTTTTTGAAACGCTTCCGGCTTCCGGTGAAAACGAATGGAATTCTGGGTAATCGAGGACTAAGGAAATTGTATGCAGTGACGGTAGTGACCAGCAGAGGTTGCTAAAAATCGTTAGTTGTGAATTTGCATTGTACAACTTTAAGTTTGTAATAAATTATGTCATTTAAAATGGAAAATCACTGAATAATTGTGCCCCCAATATTTATTTTCAGTGGTTATTCTAACTAGAATGGATATTGTTCCCCAAAGATGAAATTACTTGTAAGCAATGGGGACACACTTAAAGCGTGAGTACAGTAGGTTCAAAATATTAAATTAATTAAATACAATTATAAAAAGAAGGCCCTTTCATAATCTCCTCGTACAAATTATAATGGCTCAATGTTTTGCATTTGACTGCAGTCATAAAAGGAATAGAGATAATTGCCGTTTCCATTAATTCTAGACAGGAGGAAGCTATCTGATGTATAAAGATAAAAGACCTGAATGCATTAGTACTGTTAACCCAGTCTTCTGAAGCACTGATTAATAAGTAATGAAACTGGTAAGTACACAAATAAGAGCCCACCTGCTGTTGATCACTTAAACCCTATACTTAGTTAACCGACGTGGTCCCCCAGAGCTCTATACTTGGACCTCTCGTTTTTCCCCCTTTACATCAAATCTCTTTGCTGAAAATAGCTGAGTTGTGAGCTTGTGGATTGGCTATTTTTACTAAAATGTTCTCCCCAAAATAGGAAGGGCTCATGTGGTTAAGGGTAAGAGTTGACACTTGCTCTTTTGGATACTAGCGTTTGTGTTCCAACACAAAGGACACGCTGTATTGTTGACATTATATAATCATCCTTCCAGTCCACTGACAGCAGCGCTGTCTCCTTACACAAGCTCTGTTGGATAATAATGTCTCTCCTCTGTGCTGCTCTCCTCTCCTCTTGCCTGCATCAGTGGTTCTCAACCAGTGATGAAGTGACAATTTAAGTAACCTTTTTAAAACAAAAAAAAGAAAGAAAGCAAAGAAAAAGACCATTACTGCATCAAAAGTAATCAACAAACTATTAAAAAATACTGGTCAAACATTGGCCAAATTCTCAAATAATATAAGAAAGAGTCAAACATTGTGAAAATAGCTGATTCACAATTGTAAATCTGCTATTTTCACAATTTGTATCTGTAAATATGATTATTTTGGGGAGTCATGGCCTGAAAAGGTTAAGAACCACTCACTGGCCTACATCTCCCCCATTCCCCCTCTCATCCCCGCCTATCCACTGTCACACGTCACCTAAGACCCTCCCTTCTGTCCCCTCTTGTCTACGTAGATAAGACAACGGCGCCACCCTCGTCCGACACTGATGTCTCACAGTTGGCTGGCTGTGTAATAAATTCACCCCCCGCCGCCCCCTACCCACCATGCTCCCATGATGTCCTGTCCTCTCCGACACAAAGGTATAGCTCCCATTCCATGTCAGTGCGATCCCCTCGCACGTCTGATGCAGGGCCCTGTAGTGACATAACAACGTAGGGAGTGGGAATGAGCTGAAGAGAGAGAGAGAGAGAGAGAGAGAGAGAGAGAGAGAGGAGAGTAAGGGAGAAGACATGGGAGAGGGGGTATAAATATTGGAGAGGGGGTATAAATATTGACAGGGCTCTGTACTTGGTCCCCTCCTATTTTCCTTCTACACCAAAATCCCTCTTAGAAAATATTCGGTCTGCTATTTTTGCCAAATATTCACCTTTTATGACATTCCTTGAATAGAGTTCTAGGGTTCAAGTGGTTAAAGTTTCCCCCTTGTAAATTATAGATGGATGGAGGAAAAGCTAATATTACCACATAGGGTGTGAGAAAGATGGAGGGGTTGCTACATAAGACGATGGAGGGAAGGGAAAAGACATGGAGAGAGTGAAGGGGGGACGCAGATGCAGTGGAGGAAATGAGAGAGAAGGGTGGATAAAGGGAGGCCAGAGAACAAGACGGAAGAGAGCTAGCACGAGAGATGCCGGGAGAGGAGGAAAACTATAAGGGATGGAGGGTGGGGATGAGAGGTGAGTGCGACGAATGTGCAAAGGAGAAAATGAAGAAGCTAGCGAGAGAGAGATGAAAGTCTCTGGCGGAGAAATGGAGGCTATGGAGCGAGAAGGGTGGAAAGAATGAAAGGAGGGAAGCAGGCAGGGTAGCTGGGGAGAGATGAAAGTCTGTGAAAAAATAACAGAAAGGTCTGTGGAAAGCAGCGCTTGAGGGGTCAAGGCAGTGGGGACGGGAAACAAAATTATGGAATTGGCCGGAAAAGACCTTGCATTCTGGGGGGAAAGTATGAGATGAACAGAACCACAAAACAAATTGTTCAGAAGTTCCAATATACTACCTTGTTGACTTCCAACGCTGAATTAAATCCCTATTGCCTGATTTATACGTACAGTAGTTGTGTGCAGGTGTCGCACACGTACAATAGCTGATCTACAAGCTCACAATGCGTCACAACGCGGCGTATTAGTTATGTTCCCCATGGGGCATTGTTATTGTACATCTATCTCGCTGCTCTTTTTTGGGGGGTTTATGCCTCTATTTAGAGAGGGATAGGGAAAGTAGGCTGACAGGAAATGGCGAGAGAGATGGGGGGGGTGACACGCCGGGAACGGGAGTCAAACCCGTCACGCTACGGCCCAGGCCTATCTCGCTGCTCTTAATGGTTAATGATGGTTGTCTAATTGTGCTGAGGAGGGAGAAACATTTTGCAGAGCCTGAACGCCAAGATAAAATATTATATTCACATTGTATTCACATTCTATGATAAAATATTGGTTCAATCTATTTGTGAGTTATCTGACTGAACTATAATGGGGCTTTGAGGATAGAGATGTCAGTTTGTCTGTCTGTGTGTATGTCTGTTGGTCCAACGCTTAGGTCCCAAACAAGATATCTAAAAAAAAATACTGGCTGGATTGCCATTGAATTTGGCGTGGATCCACAAGCCCGGCCTAGAGGATGAACCGTGCTGATTTGACAGACACTCGATGCTATAGTCTCTGACAGCTTGTTTGTACACGATGTATACAATTTTGGCAAGAAATACGCCATGAAGTTCTTGATTAATCTACATTTTAAAAACTCTGAGAGACCTGACGGGTCCATTTGGTTCCATGTGTACACTCTCAGAGTTACAGGCCCATAAGGGCCCATCTGGACCCCTGGTGGACCCCAGACCTGATGTTGAGAAACAGTGTTGTATGCCTAGTTTACGCCTACGTCAGAACGCTTCTGGCTGGCTGCTGCTCTGTCTTGCCACACAGCGGCAGAGTCAAAGTTGAACTTTTCTCAACTTTGACGCTTTGCATTTTACTGGCTCCACCACCAGCCGTGGCGAGGAAGGCGGCAGTCACTCCTGTCCATAGACAAACAATGCACTGAGCCTCTCCACTTTCCCAGAAGTGAAATACAGTGAAATACAGCTGCTAGTGTCAGCTTTTGTTTGGCATTAATAAGCTCAAATAAACTTTTACAGAGTGATAAGAGTGATTATAGAGGCTATTTTGCACAGATATGAATACAGGTGCATGGAGATTTTGACTTGCCCTTTGGTGTGTCTAAAGCAAAAGTCTGAAAACTACTGTTATAGTTCATTCTGGAGACAGTCTATGGCTGCAAGAGACAACCATAGTAAATAGTAAACAATGGTCATGCTAGTTGTCTATTTATGGGAGGTATACTGACCCAAACTCAGGGATAATGGCCAACGAAAGATGCTAATAAATCATCCCTGTCCCGCACCCTCTTAAACACAGTTTAGTTTAGCAAATTTTAAGTACTAGTCCATACCCGTGGGGGGATATGCGCACGTGATCTGGCAAACCGGGAGCCAGCGAACACAAAAACGTTAATAAACAGCTGACAGTTGGGGAAAGCGAAAAACGGGCTTCGCTGTTCCGTGCACATGGTAATGGTCAATGGCTGTGTGCAAATGCAGATCAATTGCTCCAGCCACTGAGGAGAACCGGGCAGAACAGATTTGGGCTCACCACCCTCACACCACCCTCACAGAGCTTTGGTTAATTATTGGAGGATGGAGGATGTAGGGATCCTAAAACTGCTGTTTATCATAATATTGAGTGAGGTTTTTTTTTATAAGAAAGAAAACAAATCTAATCTGCCACATAATAAGTGGCAGGGGCCACATATCTCATTTGACGATATTATCATCCAATGAGAGTAGATGTGATTTCAATCAGTTTTTCTTGCTTTTTTTGGTATGATTAATCCGTTTTTTATTCTTTGTCGTAAAACGGTGCCATGCCAAAATAGCAACAATAGCAATAACAGTGTGTTGCATTGTGACTTTCTGAGCTTGTAGATCAGCTAACTTTGCAATTTCTCTCACTCAAAATGCATTATTTTATTTAAAAACACATGTTAATTGATTAGTTTAACTGTTACACCCCCAAATGAGAGTATGATTAAAAGCAAAGCAGGGGTGGTGTTTTTCTTACTTATTTTCTTTACTGAAATGTGAATGAATTGCCATAGCATTTCTATTTCTAACATCGTCATGAAACTAGGTCACTGTGTTATGAGGAATATTTTGCATTCTGACGGCACCGCCAGAAGGCTTATTTCATCCAAACAATTCCCAAGACATTATGGCATATATCAGAGAGAGAGAGAGAGAGAGAGAGAGAGAGAGAGAGAGAGAGAGAGAGAGAGAGAGAGAGAGAGATGCAATGTGATGGATTACGTCATTACCCAGAAAACAGTTTTCCACCCCAAGATTTGTCACATTGGTGACACTGGCTGTTGAAATGGATAGCTCTTTTACCGTCTCTCAAATACGTTTTCTCCTGCGTATCTGTATTCTCATGGTTCTCGTTGTCTCATTCAACGCAAGATATACTTCAGAGGGATGTTTTTTTGGTTTGTTTGTTTTTTGGGGGGTGGGGGGCTTTCTGTAGAATAAGACTTGCATTTCAACTGAAAATTCCCAAGAGAAATAAGTCTGACTTTGTTCTTGTATGGAATAAAAATAGTGCATGCACATATCTACATATTCAGAGAAAAATGGCATTCACTGAGATCGGCTTCAGGGAGAGAAGACACACTGATGAGGCGGCAGGAAGATATCTGTTTTTGGAGTATACCGCAGTGGGAGCTTGATCTGATCTATTTGTTTTGGTCCCTCATCTCCGCAGTGCCTTTGAGTTAAAGAGTCAGATCACTGTTATTACAGAGTCGTATCACTATGTTACTGCATACTGTAGGGTAGAACCGGGACGAACGACGCGCAGGGACGGTTGCAACACGGACCTTTTTTCATGCTACACTTAAAATTCGTCACATCCGGCGACGTCACCCTCTTCGTCTTCGGTCGAAAACATCAGACACGATTTCCCCAGTTCTGATCAAAATTGGCAGAGTTGAAGCCACTTTTGTGTATTTCCACACTGTAGTAAAAAATACCCTATTTGAGTGTTTTCCATTTGTACTGCTGTGTTTATTTGGTGCCGATTGTAAATGGATTTTGTCTGTTAGGCTAATCTGTGGGCTAACTCTCAGTGAAGGTTCCATTGAAAAATATTCATTAGCTTTTGTGCTAGCTAGCAAAACATCCGGGGAGGGCAGGGAGGGACGAACGGCGCATTAAGCCACTCGATGCATTACGGACAGGGAGGGACGAACGGTGCATGTGTAAAACACAAAGTTGAGGAAACAGACAGAGGGGACATTAACATGATACATTTATTTGACTATCAGCATGGTCATTTGCTCGTAGGGTTCTACTGAAGCATCAATGAGAGTTAGATGCCAGAAATTTAATGTTTGTGCTTGTTATAGGACATTTCATCCGACCGCGCCGTCCGACCCCCGTGTATGCACCGTTCGTCCCGACTGGCGGCCGTGTGCGGAGAGTAGCGCAACGTCACTTTACTTACCGATTGCGTTCGACTCGTTTCACTAAAATTAAAACGGACTGCGGGTAATGGGAGAGGACAAGTGTCTCTTGTTCACAAAAAAAGTATGGTTACATGAAATTAAGTAATCTCTGTGCAGGGAGGGAAATAGAAAAGGGTGCGTCGTTGGACCCCACTCTCCCCTACTGTATAATAAGGTTGGTTGGCCCTCCCTTGCGAATAGGAGAGATCAGCATTGTTTTTTGGGTTATTTATTAAGTTTTAATTGGGAGTTTACCCTCTTATATAAATTCTCTTTATATGGAAAACTAGTGCCTATCATACGCACTTTCAGGACTGTTTGATGCTTGAGATTCTGCGTGTCTCCACTGAGTTTGGAAAGTCTGCTTTCAAGTGTTGTGCCCCGCATACCTGGAACACCTTACAGGCTTTGCTTGAGTACAGCTCTCTTGTTCCCCTTGGTCGCTTTCAGTCAGATATATCAACTTATATGTTCAATCAAAATTGTACCTTTAATTGATGTTGATAAATCAGGTTATTTTATTTATTTATTCATTTCGTATTTCATATTCTTTCTTTTCTCGACGGCACCACTGGAAAAGAGGGTCTCAGCCCCTGTGTTTTCTGATAATTAAATAAAGGTGGAAATGAAATGAAATACTATAAACAGAGTCAGATGATTACATTATATCACTGTTACTACACAGAGTCACATCACTATGTTACAGAGTCACATTATGTTACTAACCTAAGTGTCAGATCACCTTGTGTTACTACAGAATCAGAACACCTTGCTGTGACGCTGAGCATCCAAAGTTGCTTATTTTTAGATTGTAGTCAAACAGAAGAACCTTAATAGAACACCTTTGACATAACTGCGTGTGTCAGCCGTCAACTGAGGCAACGTTGCCTGTAATCTAAAACAGAAACACACTGTAGCTCCCATTAAAATAGATTTTATTTAGGATATAAAAAACATGACGTTTCGAGCGGCTGCTTTTCTCACTTTTTGGGACCAGCACCTGCCCTTAAGAGGTTATTTGGATGTGCGCAACCTTCTTTGATCTTGTTTAGTACTCTAAAACAGCTTGCACAGCGTGCACACACAGCTTTTGTCTTCGAGTAGGGGTCGGGTTGGGCTGAGGTGGGGTTAGTGTTTATTATAGCACTAATGAAGGAGCGATTCAAATAACGCACATTGCATTTCACGTCCTCACAGGACAGGGAGCATACAGTATGGGTGGAGCTAGAGGAACAGCCATGGGGTTACCAAAATCACTAGAGTTTGTCCTTTTGGGGGCCATAACCAAAGTAGTGGACAGACTTTTCTACACATTAAATTGAATTGGTCACAGAGGGCTACAAGCCATCAGTTTTTAAACAAATCTCTCCTAGCTAAATTAATATTACAACAATAATATTTTTTATTTTAAATCATTTCATGTAATATATACCCCCAGGGCTTTAACATTTGATGTACCACCCCCAATTTGAGCCACACACACGCACAACACGCACAGCACGCACGCGCACACACACACACACACACACACACACACACACACACACACACACACACACACACACACACACACACACACACACACACACACACACACACACACACACACACACACACACACACACACACACACACACACACACACACAATTAGCACACACACACACACACACACACACACACACACACACACACACACACACACACACACACAATTAGCACACACACACAAATAATATGGTTTTCTTCTAGATTTAAGGTTAGGAAATGATTTAGGGCTAGACTAGTCGAGGTAAGAGTTTGTAACATAAAATGTTAAAGGTGTAAATAAAAGGGTGACCAAGCAATTGGTTTTACGATGCAAACATATGTACTGTATTTACAATACACATAAACAAGTGTATTGAATGTATTGAATAAAAAAAAGAAAGACAACTGAAACATCAAAACAAAAGCCTGCCTACCTAACTACTCTAACCAGTTGGCGACGCCCCTAGTTGCCAAGTTGAAAAGTTTGCTTTTGTACTCTCTTGGTGTTTTGTTGTGTTTGGGGATTATCTGGCATATGTATCTGTTATGAAAGAGAAATTGTATCATGAGTAGTTAGTAGCTAGTCCTTGGGCCAGACCAGATATTGGTACCATTTGAGTGGGCAAAACCTTACAGGTAACTAAATAGTCTATACTAAACAAACATAAACTTTATAGGGTCATTATAAGTAAATTAATATGTGAAAGCCTTTCCTTAGGAGTAGCTTTTTACTACTGTATATACGCAGATTTTCATTATTTACGAAAAGAACACAAACAGCCAAGCATATTTAAAATGATTTAATCTTGAACCTAAGGCAACTAAAACAATTATAAAGGTTGTTTGCTGTAGTAAAAGCAGTGTGTTTGAATCTGCATACATATTTTGTTGTTTTGATATTAAATAAAAGCTGTTAAAACCGTACAGACTTTCAGGCGCAGGCTCGCGCTCCCCCCCAGCCGCCCAAGCCCGGTTGCAAAAGCGGGTGCGTGTTAAACCAGCACAACCACACTACAAACAGACAGTTGAAGTGGATGAGCACGAGTGGGCAGTTGTCAGCAGATGGATTGGATGGAGTGAGGAAGTGAAGCTTTGTAGATGGAAGATGATTGGACACATACTAAGGCAGGACCAAAACAACAACTGCAACATAGCAATGGCTTGGGCACCAGAACGAAAAAGAAGAAAAGTAAGACCAAAGACTACAGTACATGGCGTAAATATGTGAAAGCAAGCAGGATGGAAAGAAATGGCCTGAAGTGAGGACTGCAGCAGCTGCAGCACTGGAAGTGGAAAGCGGAAGCACTCACTGAAGGCCTCATGTGCCACAAGGCAGGAAGTGGGTAGGTGACAGGTAACAGATGGATTGGATTGGTTCAGTATACGTTCAGTCAGTGGAGCAGAACCAGAGAATGGGGAGGGAAAGCACAATTGAGGGAGAAGGGACCAGTTAATGGGTTGACTGACTGGCAGTAACTGACAAGATGATTGATGACTGGAGGTGCCTGCAGTTAAAGATAGAGGGGGGGACAGACAGGGAGGACACAGAAAACCCTCCCAGACACAACAAAACCACATGGAATGTAACAGCGTACGTCTGGGTGTTACAGGTGTTGAACTTTTCTGCACTTCATCTTTTTATGTTGCAGTTGTTCATTCACAGCTTTAGGTTTAATTTGTAGTAAAATGTTAGGGAGGGCAAAATATATTTATATATATATGGGAGAGACCAGAAAGGAAGATAACACCTTTAGCTGTGATCTGTTCTCTCAAACTTGCCGACCCACGTTCAGGTGCTTCAAAACTATGTTCATGGTTAGAATTTTACAATAATATATTGACTTTGTTTTACACTATACTCACATACTTTTAACTGGTAAAGAATAATCGGGTACATACAAGGAAAATCATTTGTATTGCACCTGCACGGTCTCCATCTGCATTTGGCTCTTTCCCCCCTGTGTGCCTAGTGTTGTATTGTTGAATGGCATTTCGTTTCCTGCAAGATGAAAAGCTTTTAAATTTTTTATTTTATATTTCAATTAAACAAAAGTCTTTCAGTGGTATACAATAAACCATTCCACATACAACAGTTTTTATGACATACTGTAGGCACCAGAAATGTACTGGAAATGTATTCATTAACTACAACTTGTTGCTGAAATATGTTCTTTATTGTAAAGTTACACTTTTAGGGATAGGATTTTAGTTCTATAGTTTTAAACTACTAACATCTATACTGTGCCATCTCGTAGCACAAATAGCGATATGCAATCAGCTGCTACAGGTGTGCCTTGAGCTTTTTTGTTGTCCATTTCGAGCAAAACTTTTAGCTGACCATCTTTCAGACAGTTTCTAAGTGGAGTCTTGACCTAACCATGAAATTGTTAATATCAGCATCTTCATTGTTGCACTTCGGAGGCCGGCCTCTTTGATGTGGGACCTGAGACGATTGCGTCAGGGAAGTGCAGAGAATATTAGAGAGGCAGGGGCAAAAAAATGCGGATCTACAAGCTCTCAACACGTTGTAGCGCGACACGTTGTGAGCTTGTAGATCCGCTATTTTCGGGGCGTGACCCCGCACTCTTTAGCTACTGAAGATGCGGCCTACGACATGGATTTCTACACAAGAACACAAATTATTTTAACGCAAAATGTAATTTGGGTTGAAGTTCAGGAGAGTTCGGAAAAAGGCAATTCTCCTGAATGCTGCCTTCGGGTATGGCATGGAAAGGGAGGCATTTGCATTTCTTTCACCATAGAAAATGCTGCATTCATGGTCTGGAGAGGGCAGGACTTTACAGATGGGTAAAAGGGCATGGGGGCTCAAGCCCCCTTTGATGTCTATATATGCACGTGCCTGGAGGGCGTGGCTGCACAACACTAAGCTGGACATCGATGATGATACTCGAAAGAAAAAGATGAATGGGGCCATGACCTAAAAACTTAGCAAAATGAAACAATGAGCTATTTGCTTCATCAGCTCAATCAATCTAATAATTTATTTTCAGAGTTCAAAAAACATGCATTGCAGAGAATCTGTCCCAGAAACCGTCTGCGGAAGTAGGCAAGCGACCTCATTTTGTAATGGCTGCAGGCCAGATTCATCATTCAGCCCCATGCAGCTTTCCCATTTCTCCTTCACCTGTGCCTGTGTCCTCGTGTTTCTCAATGAAGCAATCAGTGCAGTCACCCAAAATAACAATATAAGCACTCCACCTGATTTGTAATGTTGTGCGATGGTGCTGTACTACTCGCCTTGTTCCATTGATAAAATACTCTCCTCACCTTCTGCTCAACCTGAGTAAAGAACAGGTTCCTCTTCTGAGTTCTGTGTTTAAAGAGCCTGCAAAGGCCCTCCACAGTTGGCTGCATTCTGTTTTGGAAAGTACTTTTTTAACCACTTAAACCTTATATGGTTTACTGGAGTACCTTGGGGATCTATTCTAGTGTATTTTCAGTTTTCTGTTATTGTGGGGAAAGCTTTCGCTGAAAATAGCTGATTGACAAGCTTGTCGATCTGTACCTTTTACAACTATAAAACATTCATTATCCTATTGTATACTCTACAAGTCTACAAGTTTCACAACGCGTTGTGAGCTATTCAGCTACTTTTGAACAAAGTTGGACAAATGTTTAAAAATGTTAGTACCTTTGGAAGTATATTTCACCAGGTATGGCACTCCTTTCTGCATCTTGATGAGATCTGCTATACTGCCATCAGGCGGTGGGCAACTCAATGTACTGCGATGAGGCCAGGGTAAAGGTCCGACGATAAATGTGTGTGTGTGTGTGTGTGTGTGTGTGTGTGTGTGTGTGTGTGTGTGTGTGTGTGTGTGTGTGTGTGTGTGTGTGTGTGTGTGTGTGTGTGTGTGTGTGTGGATGGGTCGGATTGTTAATCAACTTATTTTCATTGTGTGGAAAATAATCTTTCTTACATACATTTAGGCCTATTTACTAAATTACAAAGACTGCAAAGGCACAATCAATTAAAGGACTTGAACGTTATCATAGTCTATGGCCTCCAGAATGACCTCTGTCCCCTGCTGAAACGTCAAATTCACACCAGTGACTATACCGTTGCTGGTGTGAATTGTTGTGAATTGTTGCCGGTTTTCTGCAAGACAGTTTTCCATTAATTTATCGAGTAGATTTTTCAGTTTGAGTGCTGAACGGTATAAAGGTTTTTTTTCTTCCTTTTCCATATCTCCTGTCAATTCTGCTTAGATGCTGCGCATAAGTATTTGAATAGCAGTGAAAACCTTTTGTTTTGCATGGTGCACCACTTTGTTACATTTTATATTTGACAGTTACAGACGCTACTGTAGCCTATAAGGTCAAAGATATATTTAGGAAAAAAAGTACAGTTTAAGCCTCCCGTGGTCCAGCAAGCTAAGGCATTCTGAGAAAAGAAATTCTTCTCAGCAATAGGACTACTTCGTATTGCTTTGTTGAGAACAATGTTCTGATAACAAGTTCATCCTCTGTAGTCTGTGTGATATGGAGAGACTCTGAAGGTTATGGTTAGGTTTTGTGGTTATCTGTCCTGGGGCCAGTCTCACCTTCAGCTGAGGCAAGGTTTACTGCTACTGCTTTACTCCCCTCTGTAGTGTACGCACGCGCGCGCGCGCACACGCACACACGCACACACACACACACACACACACACACACACACACACACACACACACACACACACACACACACACACACACACACACACACACACACACACACACAGAGAGAGAGAGTTACAGTTTGTGTGTGGGTACATAAACCCACACACAAAAGCACACATGCACATTCACATATGCACACACATTACTTTTTCACATTCTGCAGAGCAGCAAAACGCTAGTCTTAGAGTAGGTAGCCTAGTTCATCATGCCAGAAATGTGGTGCAGAGCTTCACCTGCACTCTCAATTTTTGTTTAAAGATGGCAGCTGGTCAACAGGCCTTGAGCAAGTTTATTCCTCTATTTCTAGTACAGCAATGTGCTAGCGAAAGTAACAAAAATGCTTACATTATATGTTCGAGCTACAGTACCTCAACTGGATCGCATCATGGCAGTCAAATATGAGCTGTACATGAGAGGGAATTCTCATCTTGGCAGGACAACAAGAGAAGCTTCTCTTCTATTGAAGCTATTGTCTCAGAGGAGTTAAGTGCCACTTCACTGAATGTCTTTTGACGGCTGGATGTGTTTTTGTATAGGTTAGCTGTATTGATTTCAGACGGAAACAACCACAGCATAAGGATGTACAGTATACAGCATACAATATACATCAAACCTTGCTTTATTCTCTTCTCTGAAGACTCAGCAAAGCCAAGAGAAGTATCCAGTTCTTCCTTACAGTATTTTGTTTGTAGAGATGGATTTTAGGCTCTGCAGGTGTGACCTAGTGGTATTCTGCACCAAGCTTTTTAGCAGTGGTGGAAGAATTACACAATCAGATTTTGTACTTTTCATGGTCAGAATCATGTCAGTATCATGTCAGTATCATGTCAATATCATGTTAGTATCATGTCAGTATCATGGTCAGTATCATGGTCAGTATCATGTCAATATCATGGTCAGTATCATGTCACTATCATGGTCAGTATCATGGTCAGTATCAGTTGAGAAACAATAGCTTACATACTCAAAAAAGTACAACACTCAAGTAAACTTACTTTGTTACTGTCCACCACTGCTAAACACTAATGATTATGCAAAATGAAAATGTACTCAGCTGTTCTTACCACAGCTGGTGACGGCAGTGATGCTGTGTCACTCTACAGGGGGTCTCTGCACACACACACATACTGTCCAAGTGGACGCGTCAATTCAGTCGATGCATGTGGCGCTGCCTCTCATGCACTGCCAGATACAAAGTGACGTTTGCTCGCAGCCCGCGGTGCAGCCATCAGAACAATACGCTGTAATTGAATCCCTGCTGCCATTGTGTACAATCCTCTCTGTATCACTGCTACTCTGGCTGTCTCACGCCCTTGTCTCACTTCCACCAAATCTGGTGTTGTGTTGAAAAGCTTTGCATTTGCTTGTCTTTCTATAGGTTTTAAGTGGGGGCACCAGGGAGGGGGAATTAGAAGGGAGAGGAAGGTAGAGTGGCTGTCTGGGCACGGCTTGATCGCCGGCATCTCCTGACATTCAAGGGGGTCTTTGCTCAAGTGTCCTTGAGCAAAGACACTGAACCCAGAACTGCTCCCAATGAGTGGGATGGTACTCCACCATCTGTGAGTGAATGGGTGACTATAACGTGGTTCATCTTCCAGGGGTCACTCGACCTCATCACCTGACTGGAGTTGAGTCCTCCAATACCTGGCAGCTACCTCCTATTTAACCACTTAAACACTCTAGTCTTAGAGAACCGGACTTGAGTTACAACTGTACTTTGCTTTTTTTCCATCTACACCAAATCTCTTCACCAAACTGACTGTGATTTATAAACAAATTTAGCTGGGGACCCCGTGGAACCCCTTCAAGGACTCCTGGTGGTCCCCGGACCCCACTTTGAGAACCACTGCTTTACCACACTGTCAAGTCCTTTTGTGTGAGCCGTTGTTAAATGGAAGAGGAATAGGTAAGATTGGGGTTCCCTTTACATGTTGCACACATAGGTAAACTCAAGAGTGCCACCCAGTGTATGTTTTGTTTGGCTGTTGTTAGTGTTTTTGTTTGTATATTTCTACTCTGTTTAGTGCATGTTTTTTAGTTTTTTAGTTAATTACTTTGATTTGGTACCATCAGTCCTATCAATTGGGGCTTTGTAAATATTGTATATTTGTTGGCACCGGTTACCTGTGCACTCTTTCCTTTATTAATACCCACTAATAATCATGGATATCCATCAGGCTATGTTAGATAATTTGCCTGTTGAAGACCTACAGTATGAGGTCGAAAAGTTGCGCCAATAAAGAAAATACATTTTGGGAGCTTTAAACCAGTGCACGGATGTTTTTACCTTCTTCTCCATCAGGTTATGTTTACATTCTTTATCCAGGATAGTGTTATTGTCCTTTTACCCCACCACCATTGTGGCACATTTGCCCTGCTAGCTCAATGGTAAATGGTATAGCACCTTTCTCCAAAGGTCTTTACAATGTGCCAATTCTTACACACTGAATCCATTGCATTTGTCAACAAACTATTGACAATTGTGTTTTTTGCTCGGCACAGCTAGGACATTGTTAAACTAGTGTGGATAATGGATAGTCGCAACCTTGTGGCTGCTGAATAAGGAGCCAAACAAATGTGTCTATATTATTGGCTACAGCCTGAAAAAGATAGGTTGTTGTTACGGTGAACTTGGTGACTTACCGAGTTATGTGAATCCGATGCAGTACCGAAGATGAAGGAACGATGCTTCTAACAACAGATCAAGAGCTGTGGTTCCCATCACACAACTTCATTATTGAGTTTGAAAATGCTCATCCAAACTAAAGTTTTAAGGGATGGCAGAACTTTAGACAACAACGCCTGTAGCCATCCCTAGCCTGTTTTCACCTGTACAAAGCTAAATGAGAAAACTTTTAGTTGATTTTAACTTTACATTTCTTAAATAATAGAACAGTAAAAAGCCTTATAAGAATATAATTGAGTGTACTGAAATGGAATCCATTGCATTTGTCAACAAGCAATTTTTTTTAATGAATGACAAAGTTGGGAAATAATTGAGACTGAAACCCGCCAGCCATATCAGACTCCCAACTACGTATCTACCATAATTACACCAATAGGCACACAACTTAACACCAACGGTCATGGATACACAAACTGTGCCACACTTGACTGCAATTTTAATGCAGGATGAACAGAAATCTAATGATGAATATGTGCACTCTGGCATAAATAAATAAATACAATAAATAAAGAAGAAACACAAACACCCTGAAGAGCACCTCTACCCCCCCCCCCCCCCAACATCAGTTTTGTGAATTTATAGCTGAATAAATTCATGTCCCAACCGCCTTTCTCATACAACATGTTCTCTTTAAATGCCAGGCAGACTTTGAACTTGGCATTGTTGTCTGTGTGACTGTTTATACTGCTAAAATATAAGCCTTTGTAGTCCATTTGTTGTACTGTAGTAGTGCAAGTTGTAGGTTTGGCCGAATGTAGTCTGTGTTGAATAACTTTGTGTGATGCTGTGAGGTCTAGATATACTTTTGGTTCCATAAGTTGGGTGACGTTACACAGTGCACATCAAGTTTTCCTAAGTGTAAAGGTCGGCAACAAGCCATACAATGTAATAGTCCCACTCACACAGGCTACGGGCATGTGTTGCTGCAATAGCAGTAATGACGAATGATTGATTTTCCTGGAGAAATACGTTGTTCGCTCTGTGAGGAAGGGAAAAGTAGTGAAAGTAGTGAAAGGTTGAATTTTGACTGATGACGTACTATGTAGGTATAGGTGTCTGTGTCTATTAAGTGGCATACACACAGTATATTGGATGTCTTCATTCTTCAAAATGGTCAGTCTTGTCGACATCCACTTGCAAATTGTAACAACATTTTCTATAACTCATTTCCCATAATCATTGGGACACATTCTGGTACACGCACACAAGCGCACGCGCACACACACACACACACACACACACACACACACACACACACACACACACACACACACACACACACACACACACACACACACACACACACACACACACACACACACACACACACACACACACACACACACACACACACACACACACACACACAGCTCTGCACACTTCCGGCTACAGCTTCAGTCTTGGACTTCAACCGCTATTACTGAATTTACAGGCAGCAATCTCCTTCCGTCTACTAAAACTGCTCCTCTGGGACTTATAAGTTCCAACTCAGCACTGACAGGCTGTCTCATTCTTCTGCACATTTCGCGTCGGCTATTTTTGTCTTTAGTCTTCTTGCCAATTTTTCTCCACCAGGTCAGGTAGGTTATTGTGGGCCGGCAATGTTTAGAATTCAGTCATGACTAGACATAATGTGTACCGATTTGCATATTTGGACAAAATATGTAGAAGTCATATAAAAAGATTTGTTTAGCAAAATTCGGCCTCCTGGGGGCACTATAAAGGCTGATGTGAAAAATGTGGGCAACTGGTTCTTCTTCATATTCACTCATGCTACCTGATTAGACCAGAAGCAGCTATCAGTTAATATTGACAAATAGGGACTCAAAATGCAAAATACGTAGACCTGGTTGTGGAGTGCATGGGAACTGGATGGTGCACAAGGACTCTTGCTGGGACGACGAGACAAGGGGAGTAACTAAGATCTAAATAAGTTCAGCTAAAATGTTTTGGTATGCGGTCAGGCTTAGGCCTGGCTCAGGGAAGAGGACGGCCCTGCCATGCATAGGGTTAGGGTCCACCATGGGCACCGTTGGAAGGTCGACAGGCCTAAGGCCTAGCAGGAAGACCATCCCTCTGTATAGGTTAATAACAAATAGGAAAAGCTCATGCACAAAAGTGGAGATTTACACATTATAAAAGGCAACTGCATGTTATCTATTTTTTATTTATTATTATTATTAACAATTTTAGAAAGGGCAGTAATAGAAAGGGAAATATACATAATATGTGTTTTTATATGTTATCGTAACGCAGAGAGAGAATATTCAATTCTTTCTTTTTTAAGACAATAGTTTGAGGGCTAACTTTGGGTGGAGAGTTGAAGAGGAGGGACAAAAGGGAATAGCGCCAAAGCAGGAAGAGGAACACTTTTTGATCTCGTTCTAAGAATATATTAAAATGGGGAATAAAAAAGAATAGCAACTGAACCTTATTTTTGTCTGGACCTGAATTATTCATCTTAGAATATTGGTACTGGTAGTCAGAAAATGTGATGTCTTAATGCTAACTGATGGAAAAGGAGCAATTAGGCAGGCTGTGAACAGAAAAATGTAGAACAAGTAAAGAGCGGGAGGATTAACAAATGAGCACATGGTGGCATGGTGCAACCTCTGAAAAATGTATAAGTATAACGCAGACATCTATCACCGGGCAAATCAGAATCAGCTTCATTGTCACATAAAAGGTTTACAGAAGTAAAAAAAAGTGGGTGAAATTAGTTTTTGTGCATAGTTCCCATCATATCGTTATTTCCATAGAAAAGAAAGGGAAGAGGATGAGGGGCAGGGGCGGTGGGGGGTGGAGGGCAAGTGGGAAAGGAGATCGAAGAAGAGAAAAAAAAAGAAAAAGTTATCTACATATTCACACAAGTACCTGATATGATATAAAGGTGTGTGAGCATACATTAGCAGCAGATGTAGCCTATACTGTGCATGATATACTATGGACGTTAGTTAAGGTGCTAGCAAAAAAACAAACAATAAAAAGACAAAAAGTCAGTGGTTTACAGAGATGTGCATATTTTCGCAGTTTTGAGCTGTAAACAGATCTTCCATAATCTTTCACTTAGAATGGGAAACGCTGCAATCACTATTCACCACCCAACCAGTCTGGACCATGGCATCCCTTACCTGGAATCCGGCAAAATAGTGGCCACAACAACCAGCATGATCCGATTGGAGAAGAAAGATGGAGCTGCAGTGGGCTGTGGTGGCCGGGTCCAATTCAAGAAGACAGTGTCGGAGAGCAACTGGACCTACAGCGTCACTAAACAAATCTCTAACAATTTTGGCATTGGTGAAGAAATAACTGTCACAGCCTACACCCAGCCGGAGGCAACACGCAAGATTGCTACGAAGTTTGGCATCTCAATATCTGAAGCAACAGAGAGTCTAACCTTTATCAAGAGCAATGTATCTAACGAAAATACCTACTCTGAGCTGTACTGTTATGTCGACTACCAGGGAAAGAATTGCGGAACGCACCGCTGGACCAGGAATGATCTAAACCTCAACGCTAAGCACAGATGGGCTGAAGATTCAGAGATGATTATCGACATCACTTTTTAAAAAAGTTGCAATTCTGTTTTCTCTTGTCCACATTCATATTGTTGTACTCATATCTACTATTAAAAGGCTCATAGCCGAAACGCGTAAGCCTATAAAAAAGTGCAAATAATGTGAGTACTTTGTCCTTCATTGATTTGCTACCCTTTTGGGATTTTTTCAATTCCTATTTTTTATATGTATACTGTATTTTGGGTCTGGCACTCCACTGAGAAAACGTTTTCTTATTCACCTACTATTAAGGTTGGCTTGTGGTAATAACTTGGTCTAATTTATTCTGATTTATTCTCTTGAATATCAGAAATCATTGTAGAGGTTTCACCTGGGAACCCCTTTTCCTTCCTGAAGGGAAAGGTATACAGAGCTTTGATCAGCCTGATCGTAAGAGAAAACTTTGGTGCTGTATGTTTAGTTCCTTATGCTTTGATTTAAAATGTTGTTGAATTTTTTTGAAGATTTGCAAAACTATACATTTTTGGAAAGGTTATTGTCTAAGGAATCAGAAAATCAATGTTTCCATTTGCCCAGATGTGTATATGGCGGCCATATTGGCAATTACAAAATGGCCACCCTAAAATGTACGTTTTTTAATATTTCTGCCTCTAAATAAGCTGGAACATTGATTTTAACTCCTAAACCTACATTTTCAGTGTCGAGGAATCCAATGGTGGTAATTATAAAGCTACAAAACTTTACAACATTAACCCTTAGATGCATGACTGAGTCCAAAATGACCAGATGTGGTTGTTTTCTTGCAATATCTTTGTAATAAAAAAATCTTTTATCAATTCATATTCCAGCTGTTCCTAAAAACATGTTTCACTTGCTCATTAAAATTAAAGAAAATGTTAACTTACCACTGATACTTTTAAAGACATGTTAGTTTTTGTATTATTGCTACTCTAAGCTTCCATAAGTGTGTCCAAAATGATCAAACTGTGGCTGATGTTTATTGCGGACATTATTACAAAGACATCCAAATCCTACTAGGATGGGTGCTGAATCAAAAAGTGTAGCCTACACTTAGTGTATACTTGAGAGTAGATCCACACACCAAGTAGTTCCCGTTGCAAGCATTTATTTGCAATGACTGTACAAAAGGCCAGTAATCATTGCCCTCGGACTGTATTTGTTAATTATTTTACGTTGTGGCATGTTCAGGCATTCCAGACCCCCACACTCCAGACCCCCGCGCGAGGGTGCCGGACAGAATGGTAATGATCCTTCCGCAGGTTCACCTACGGAAACCTTGTTACAACTTTTACTTCCTCTAGATAGTCAAGTTCGGGCGTCTTCCGAGCGCTCCGCCGGGGCCGTGACCGACTCCGGCGGGGCCCCTCCGAGGACCTCACTAAGCCATCTGATCTGTAGTAGCGACGGGCGGTGTGTACAAAGGGCAGGGACTTAATCAACGAGAGCTGGTGACTCGTGCTTACTGGGAATTCCTCGTTCATGGGGAATAATTTCAATCCCCAATCCCCATCACGAGCGGGGCTCAGCGGGTTACCCGCGCCTCTCGGCGAAGGGTAGACGCACGCTGATCCGCTCAGTGTGGTGCGCGTGCAGCCCCGGACATCTAAGGGCTCGCGAGTCGGCATCGTTTTTGGTCGGAACTATGTCGGTATCTGATCGTCTTCGTTCTTGATTAATGAAAACATTCTTGGCAAATGCTTTCGCTTTTGTCCGTCTTGCGCCGGTCCAAGAATTTCACCTCTAGCGGCGCAATACGAATGCCCCCGGCTGTCCCTCTTAATCATGGCCCCAGTTCAGATAATAAAACCCACAAAATAGAACCAGGGTCCTATTCCATTATTCCTCGCTGCGGTATTCAGGCGACTCGGGCCTGCTTTGAACACTCTATTTTTTTCAAAGTAAACGCTCCGGACCCCAAGCAGGACACTCAGCTAAGAGCATCGGGGGGGTGCCGGAAGGCAGGGACAGGGACGGACGGTGGCTCGACTGGCGTCGGACCATCAGCTCGATCCCGAGATCCAACTAGGAGCTTTTTAACTGGTCCATATATCCGTGCTGGGAAATGTTGCCGATAGTCCCGGGAGAGAATTTCAAAGGAGGGGGCCACGGCCGAGCTCGGTCCTGGGCTCGCCGAGCACCTCCAGGGTGCCAGGCCGCCCGGCCACGTCCGACGGGAGGCCTCTCTCTCGCCTGCCGTCGGCCCGTCCTCGGCGTCCGCACGCCTGTTCCATATATCCGGGCTGGGAAAAGTTGGGTCTGGAGTGCTTTTGGATGAAGCAGAAATTACAGAAGGAATGCTGTCAACACTGGAGTCCTTTGTATGTGCAGCTTACTCACCCAAGGGTATCAACATCAAGACAATCCCTGAACTGCGATGGCATCTGTTCTGCAAACACAGGGCAGAAATTGACAAGCTCCCTCCAACACCTGGAGCTCTGAAGCAGCACATCTTGAGAGTCCATGTCCAAACAAGGGCATGGGCACAAGCAGCCATTGCTCTGCAGGATCCACAGCTGGATCCCCTGCAAAATGGGTACTTCAAACACTTGGATGGCATGCTGAAACCAACGACCACAGAGGTCCTCCCAGCTCCAAAGGCCATCCTTGAGATGGTTCAATGCAAGTGTAAATCTGACTGTTCTTCTGGCAGATGTTCCTGCAAAGCTAAAGACTTAGCCTGTACTGAAATGTGTCAGTGCAGCAGCCAGTGCCAGAACGATGACGATTCCCAAGCTGTGATGCACGAAAGTGATGATGATGATGATGATGATGATGATTATGATGATGCATAGAGACTGTCTATGATTACACATGTCATGATGTTTAATATGGTTACACAAACATCCAAAGTTCACAGTTAAAATAAATAAAAAGAACAGTTAGTATCTGACTGACTGCCTGGGCTGTGCTGTTTTTTACCCATATGGTGGATTATATCAATGGGATGATACAAAAAAATGTAATATATAATAATAATATTATATATTATATTATAATAATAATATAATAACTTGCACCATTGGATTCCTTGACCCTGAAAATTTAGGTTTAGCAGTTAAAATCAATGTTCCAGCTTATTTAGAGGCCGAGATATTAAAAGACGTACATTTTAGGGTGGCCATTTTGTAATTGCCAATATGGCCGCCATATACACATCTGGGCAAATGGAAACAGAGATTTTCTGATTCCTTAGACAATAACCTTTACAAAAATGTATAGTTTTGCAAATCTTCAAAAAAATCCAACAAAAGTACATAGTGAACCAGACTAGTTTCTGCAAATCAGCAACAAGGGCTAACTGGAGAGGGAAAGGGAGGGCAGAGTGAACTCAGAGGCAATCTGGAGAGGAACAGAGGCCACAACCATGACATTAATTTTGTATAGTAGATTCAAGTGGGCTAAAGTCAAGAATCTCTGTCTATATATCTGTGTGTATCTGTCTCTCAATATGCCAACATATTGAGATGACTGATGTCATAGTGCTGATGTTATAGACTGGTCTCTAAGTACTCTGACAATGGGTACTGACATTGTAGTATTGGCGTCATTGTACTGATGTCATACGATTGACGTCATAAACTGTCATCTCTGACAACGAGTACTTCACTAGTATACCACACGCACGCACGCACGCACGCACGCACGCACGCACGCACGCACGCACGCACGCACGCACGCACGCACGCACGCACGCACGCACGCACGCACACACACACACACACACACACACACGCACACGCACACGCACACGCACACAACACGTATAAATATCGTCACTCCCGGCCGAAAACCTCTTATCTCCATATTCTTTTGTAAACTAATGCCCTAGGCTACTTCATAAAATAGCACATCTAAAATCTCACAATGCATCGCAATGCGACACGTTGTGAACTTGTAGATTGGCTATTTTCACAATTTTAATAGTTATTTTTTTATAATAATAAGAAACAAATGGTTTTGTTACTCAGGTATAAAGAGAGAGAGAGAGGGAATGAGACAAGCTTTCATTGGGACTGGCCCCCCCAGCCAGCAAGGACAATCTGGTGCCCGCCACATTCTGGAGGTTTCTCAGGTTGCTCACAGTGTGACAGTACAGATGCAAACACACACACACACACACACACACACACACACACACACACACACACACACACACACACACACTTCATGTCCTGGTGTGTGATAAGGTAATCCATTTACTGGTAGAGGCTTGTATCCTGCCATCATACTGAGCCACTAAAACCAGCCTTCATCTCTGACTGTTTGTGTCACACACACATGCATGGTGGAGAGAATGGTGAGTTTGCTTTGTTGACTTTCGTTCAGGTCTGCAGGCTGGTAGATAACTTCCACTCATTGATTGAGCATGGTCTTTCCCTCACACATACCTCTCTCTCTCTCTCTCTCTCTCTCTCTCTCTCTCTCTCTCTCTCTCTCTCTCTCTCTCTCTCTCTCTCTCTCTCTCTCTCTCTCTCTCTCTCTCTCTCTCTCTCTCTCTCTCTCTCCAGTTAGATCTCAACTTCACCAGTAAGGAGCTGATTCCAAGAAAAGTCTTGTTGACCATTAACCCAGTTATTAAACTAAGACCTCTCAGTCATTTAGATTTTAGAACGCTGATTCTAAACCTGTGGGCCGCCAAATGACTGATAAATAGGAATACTGTGTTAGTTCCATTGACCCATGCAGACCGGAACACAATCGATTGATTGATCATTAAACTAAACATGCTCTGAAAACGCACGCGGCCCACCCATCTGACCACTTAACACGGCAGATTTTCAAGTGCGCCCTGATCCAGATAAGGTCGATAACCTTAAGAACTATAAGTCTGTCTACAGTGTGACACGTCTGACAGTGATGGCATTAACTCTGGGGGTATCAAAAGCAGAGGCACCCCCCGCCACCAAACAAATCTAACCTTGAAGTGTTACATGTTACGAGACACCTAAGAAATGTTCTGTTTCTAACTCCTCTATTGAGATCAGTTCCTGCCCATCAACTTAAAGATTGGCTTTCGATTCCTCCACGGTGCCGCCGACTTGGCCAAGCGTTCCAAAAAACACACTTGGCTATCTTCACAGGTGGGAAGCTGGCAGGACTTCCCCTGCCAGCTTCCCACCTGAAAACATTATTCTCTTTTGTACCATTTAGGAATATACTACCAAACTGGTCTCAGATCTCAGATTCTGCTGTTAGCAGAATCTGTCAGCACCACTGCCCAAAACATGTAATGTTGTTGTTAGTAGGAATAAACACAAAGCACCCGGGAGGAAGTGGACTAAGAAAGGGGAGGAGCCGAACCGAGTTCCTGTTTCTACACAAAAAAGGTGGTGCCCTCAGAGGCTTTTAAGAGATAGTGTCTTCATGCAAAATGTATTTGGGGTTAAACATTAATAAGATATTTTATTTTAGTGAAGACGGGTAATTTTAGACCTGTAGGACAAGGGGAGTGAACAAAATGTGACTATACAAGGGTATTGCTGCTGGATGGTGGAATGTAATTTTCCTTTTGCATCTCCTCCACATTTGTTGTTCATTGCGCTAGGATAAAGGCTCAGCTACGTCTTAAAGGCAATGGCAGCCAACACTTCGATTTGTTTAATTCATGTAAAACCCAAAACAAACCCATGGCTAAGTAGAGGGTTAATACCAATTAGCCATTAGCACCGTGCGCTGGTGTAACTATTGGTGTGGACACACATCCCCGACACAGATTGCACCTTGCGTTCCGACAAGTCTCCTATTTTTGTCCATTTTAAATCTGCCAACCATTATCTGAGGAGCTTTTGGGCAGTCGAGTTGATCATCACCATGATACCTAATGTTATGAATGAGGGCTGAGAGTAAGGTTAACACCTTTGTGTGCGTGCGTGCGATTTAGTGTGGATATACGTGTATATGCGTGCCTGTGCGTGTATGTGATGCACTGAAGAAATCACACTTTAGTTTTATTATGTAAATGAACGTGTTCTTCTTTGTCCTACAGCCTGTTTCTTTGGCAGTGGATTCACCTTCTATTATTTGATCGTCTGTTATACAGTACAGCTAGAGCTCAGTGAGTAATTATTCTGCCCCATGGCCATTTGTGCTTCAGTCTCCCCTTTCAAATACTTGTTTGGCTCGGAAGAGGCTTGTGCCTGATTTATACTTGGGTGCCCTCGAAATAGACGATCCACAAGCTCCACAACGCGTAGCAGCGTGATGCGTTGTGAACTTGTTGATCTGCTATTTCCGGTGCACGACACTGGTATGCAACCAAGTATAACTCAGGGTTTACAATGCTTACGGTATAACGCGATCGCAGTTGTTGTGGGTGACATTTAAACCTTCACAATCTGAGGTGGCATTGTGCCAATGCTTGGCTGGTACAGCAGCCTCTGCTTGAGTGACAGTGCGGGGGCGAGGAAAGGCAGAATTTGTATTCCTTTTAAAATTAAATCACTCTTACAGATGTAGTCGGCAAGTTGCGCTTTCTGTATAGAACTCAGGGAGGTTTGATTCCTAACCAGTAGGCTACGTACCTTCGGAGGTTCTGTGTGTATCAGACTTGAAAATGAAATGAATTATTCATTTGAATTTGTTCTTTCAATTTTGACCACTGCAGCAAGACGGTCTTAAATCTGAGCAATCAAGGCCATAGTCTAGAGCTTTGTGGGGAAATGGACCAGGTAAGTGGAAGTGGGTTCACCCTGAGTACCAACATCACTTTAAAATAATTCTTTTTTTTAATCATATACTACATATCTTTGACCTGACTGAACTCTCACTGTGCGATCTGCAATATTTTGGTTTCTGTACTTTTATCTTTGCACTTTAAGATTTATTATATTTTACTTATCACTATCATTTATTTTCATCTGGAAAGATGTATTATATTGTTTCACTACGCTCTATAAACCAGTTGCACCCTGGCATCAAATATTGTGGGCATGTCATTATAGGCGGAAATGTAAAAAAAATAAAAAGATAAAAGGGGTTGCACAGCTCATAGTCATGATGCAGAAAGTTATTTACAAAACAGGTAACCAACATTTCAACAAAAGTCTTAAATCTGGGTTATTGATTAGTTTTGATTTTTAGTGTTTGTATTTGCTGTGGTCAGCACCTCTTCAGTGTTGGTCTGCTCACCATCTCCTTTATAAAAAAAAACAGAACTTTTCTTGAATTTATAAAATAGGGTATACAGTAAGTGGTTAGTTCTCCACTCTCATTATTCTTATATTTTCTATCAGTATTATGGACATATTGTCTTTTTATTTTATTGTGTTCATTGTGTTGTGGATTGAGACAGATGCATATGGGAACAATTAATCTTACTGTCATGTCTACGCCGTGTGTGTGTGTGTGTGTGTGTGTGTGTGTGTGTGTGTGTGTGTGTGTGTGTGTGTGTGTGTGTGTGTGTGTGTGTGTGTGTGTGTGTGTGTGTGTGTGATCAATATCTGTGTAAGCCTTGGACCTCCCTCTCAAAGCAATGATAAGTTGATGGCCAAAGAAAGTACCACAATACTTTACCACAAACAATACGACAAAGGCACAGTACCTCCTCACAGGAAGTTGAGGAGCCTTTCTCCCCAACATGGAGATACAGTAACATGTTTAAAGCTACAATCCGTAGTTTATTTTACTGAACTTTATTTCAACCAATCTGAAAGGTAAACTCAGGCAGTTTTTGTTTAAGCAATAAGTCTGCAGTCTTATCCACCATACTAGCTCTGCCACACACCGTTTAGTAAAGTCTCTCTCTCTCTCTACACCTTTAAGTAAAGTCTCTCTCTCTCTCTCTCTCTCTCTCTCTCTCTCTCTCTCTCTCTCTCTCTCTCTCATGCACACACACACAAGCACGCATGCACCTTTCACAGGAGAGCAACTTTTATATCTTTGTTAAAAGGATTTCAGTGCAGTGGCTGTCCATCTGTCATTCACTTTTAAAGCTGTCTGACTGTCTTGGTGAGTGCAGACACGTGCGCACGCACGCACGCACGCACGCACGCACGCACGCACGCACGCACGCACGCACGCACGCACACACACACACACACACACACACACACACACACACACACACACACACACACACACACACACACACACACACACACACACACACACACACACACACACACACACACACACACACACAAATATGTGATGTTTGTACATGTTTGTACATGTACAAACATGTGTGCAACACGTTGTACGACAAAGTAAATAATAGGGCTTAAGTAGCTAATCAGACTAATCGACAGACTAAATAAAATTTTACGCGTCGATTCGTTCATATTAAAAAACACGCTTCTTGATTATTCAAAAATGTAAATAATCGATAGCTGCAGCCCTACTCTCCGACATGTTCTGTAACAACACAGCGCCCACACATTGCAGGGAAGCTACAGCCTTTGGACACCCTGTGATCACACGTAGATGCTCTGAGATGTGCATGTGCCCCTAGGCACATCATTGCGGTAAGCATGCTGACACGCATATTCAGCCTCTCCCCATGTTGACGGATGAAAGTGCACCTACATCAATGGAAGGGGAGGCGTGTGTAAGCGCTTGCATTGGAGAGATAAAAGCAGTATGAAATGTGCGCCATCCTGCAACCAACCACCCTGTAAAGAACTTCGGGTGACATACGCGTGTCTGCAGATACACCAGACGAAACAAAACAAATGATCCATGTCATTAGCCCTACTGCAGGGATGTGTTCCTTTTTAGGGCCTCCATGTGTCTACTGTACATCTGTACAGGGTCTGACTGGAGGGAAAGATTGGACCGTGTGCTCCATTGAGAGATGGCTTCTATAGGTTAGATGGACAGAGAGACAAATAGGCTGGGAACCAAACAGAATGACAAACAGAAGCAGCTCTGATGACTTCATATCTTTTCTCTATTTATTCAACATCAATACTGTGCGCATAGTAGAAGTTCCTTCTCCATGGATTTATCCTGCATCCTGCTGTCCCATTATTTATTTATACAGTGTGGAGACAATTCTTTCTTGAGCCTCGGAGAGAAGAAACTAATTAGAATGTCGAACGACAAAACCACAGTATTTACTAACTGGAAGAAAAATAAAGTAAAGCAACAGTAACATCAGCTGCATAGTGACTAGACTGTTTGTCCAGTGAATTCCTCCTGCGGATGCATCCAGCATGCTGAAGCTGTGTCCCTAAGCTTTGCAGTAAACACTGGGAGATCAACTCCTCTCTGGTGCTTGGCCAACAATGATGAGGAATTGTTCCTTGTGGATTAAAACTGTGTTCTTCAAACATTTTCATGTCAAGGATTCCCAAATTTGAGGGGGAGGATTTCAACTGAAATACTACCTACAATGAATCAATTTCTGTCTCTCGCTGATTCTGTTCGCAGGATGACGCAGCTAGTTGTGACCCACACTCAGCACGAACTTCAGAAGCTGATGGACCACCTTTCCTAGGCCTGCAAAGACTTTGGACTGACCAACAGCCTGACAAAGACAAATGTCCTACCTATAGGACAGAGCCCTGAGCCCATCGACAACTACGATCTGGATGCTGTCCATAAGTGCACCTACCTCGGGTCAACCATGCATGGGTTAAAGCAAAATAAAATCTCACGACTGACAATGCGGCCCAATGTGTGATTTGAGAAAGGAGCCCCCACACTAGCACTGTTTCCTAAACAATTAACACAATATGTATAATTATGTTTTAGTGATATATTGTTCCAGGTGTAACCAGGTGAATAAATCACAGATTGAGGCTTTATCCTTTGCTTTTATGAAATATCTGAGGCCATTAGGGTTTTATGGATGATGCCTCTGAATACATTGCTAGTTTGACCACTTACTGTGAATAACTCATCTTAAACTAATAACCAAAAATAGCCTATCTACAAGCTCTCATTTGTAGATAGGCAATTTTCACTGCGCAACATGCTTCCATATAGAAGACATGCTGGCTTCTATGGAATCCAAATGACTGAAATCAGTCATGGCGAGGATTGGGAAAGCAGCAACACCACTCTCCCGTCTCACCAAACGAGTGTGGGGAAAACACAAAGCTGACTGTTAAAACCAAGATGACAGTGTACAACGCCTGCGTTGTCAGCACACTACTACTGTATGGCAGCGAGACGTGGACAACATATATACTGTATGCCAGGCAGGAGGGAAGACTCAACTCCTTCCATCTGAGAAGCCTCCGCCGCATCCTGGGCATAGATCTCCTGGTAAGACAAAGTGTGCAACACTGACATTTTGACGTGTGCTGGCCTCCCCAGCAGTGTTGATTTTGACAGCAAATTTTGATTTAGTTTTAGTCATAGTATTTTGAATGAAATTCCATTTAGTTTTAGTCATCTGAAATGTTTTACCGTAAGTCTAGTTTTAGTTGACTAAATATCATACGATTTTAGTCGACCAAATCTACAGTTGATTTAGTCGACTAAAATGTATTTTGGTAGGCCTTGATGGCGTCGTAATGGCTGATTTTACATGCTGAAAATAGCCGATCTACAAGCTCACAACGCGTCGCAGCGCAACGCGTTGCGAGCTTGTAGATCTGCTATTTTCAGAGCGCAACACCCGAGCTCAACCAAACCTATAATGACTTGTCTTAGTTCTACTGGATCTCTGGCCTGGTTCCAGACCATAGACCCCGCCCACTCTCTGAGTGGACTGCTCCTCTTGGTCTGGTGTGAGCCTATGGCTTTTCACGGTCGAAGAAAAACCTGTCAAATCAGAGTCGGAGGTGGGAGTGGTCTAACTACAAGCCAATCAGCGAATATCTGCTAAAACAAGCTGTGCGATGACGTCAGATGTAGGCGGATCCGTGGATCTCTTGTGACTGATTTAGGGAAATTTGAATCCCCTCCCCCTGGTAATCGCGGACACTGCAGCCAATGTCAGACTGAAGCTCCACGCAGCTTCAGGCTGATAATCAGGCTACTGGATCTCTTCTCGACTAGTCTATTTTTTATTTGTTGACGAAATTGTCACTATATTTAGTCTTATCGCAGCTTAGTTTTTATCTAGTTTTTATTTTGTTTACGTCAGTGAAAAAAGGTAGTCGACGAAAAAATTTCGTCATAGTTTTGGTCGACGAAATCAACACTGCTCCCCAGCATATATATGTTACAGGGAAATTGGAGAACCAGGAAAATTGGAGAAGGAGCACTCGTTTTCACCACCCCCCCCCAAGCAATTCTGTTGAACCAACACTAGAAGGCAATGCAAGCCACGAGGCTTCCCAACCACAGTGCACTAACATATATGGCCCTGACCACACACACACACACACACACACACGCACGCACACGCGCTCATGCTTTCAATTTGGTTTATTGAAAGCATGACTGTTAAGATTTTATTGTGTTCTGGCTTTTAACATTTGTTTTAGTTTATCCCTGACACACACACACACACATGGATAGTGATCCATGAAAAGATCTATTCTCTCCCTATCGGTTTAAAACTCGGACAGCGCTGATTCAACTAGCAGAGTATCGGCCGGTCGGCCTCCTCGGCCTGAAGCTCTGCTAAGTCGGCGCGCCTCCGTCATGGACAATAACTATTATCGCGTGTGCGCGTGAACGCGTGTTCAGCGTTCCCCTAGCGTAGCTTCCTGGTTCCTATGTGGGGAGAACAACAAAAACCAGGTCCGCCCCGCCTCGCGGCGCCGCCTCCTCCTCCTCCTCATCACGCCGCCTCGCATTAAAGCCCCGCCTCGCGGCGCCGCGTCCTCAAAGACTTCCTCTATGGAGAACTGGCATGTGGGAGGAGAACAACGGGTCGTCCCCACCTGCGCTACAGACATGTCCGCGAGAGAGACACGAAGGCCCTTGAGTCATCGACATCCTCTGAAGCTCTAGCATCCGACCGCACGAGGTGGAGAACACAGAGAGATAGAGAGATAGAGATATAGATAGATGTCATATTGGACCCATTTTTCTCTTTCTTTTTCTTTTTCTTTCTTTCTCTCTTTATACCTTTCCTCAATCTGCAATGATGGAGCTAGTACGACAACGTCGTATAAACCTGTAATGTGACAATAGGGCTGAGTTGAATTGAAACGTTCCCTGTAGAATACTTAAAGGTAGGGTAAGTGATTACTTTGGTTAAAATAAGTGTTAAATAGCTCTATATTCTGATAGTCCTCATTGCTATAGAGTGTTTGTTCAGTAAAAGGAGTCTCCCATATGTCTCTCCAGCTCTTTATTAAACAGAAAATGCATTTTCAGTGCTCTCTCCTGATTGGCTTACATTTTGTCACCTACCTGAAAATGATTCTGTTTACTAAAGAGCTGGAGAGACCCCTGTGACCAAACAAAGGCTCTGTAGCAATGATCACAATATAGTACTTTAACCTTTTTAACAAACAAAAAAAGGACAGAGAGGGTCCATATACAGGATGGTCTCCATCCATCCTCTATAAGGGTCAGCAAAGGACAATGAGAAATCGTCTACTCCAATTCTAAATCTACAAAAGCCATTATTGTAGCATTGGGAAATCTTCTCAGCCATTGTGTCAGTCGACTATATACAGTTGGCCTCGGAGTTCAGAGAGAAAGCCAGATAATGAGGTGGGGAAACAAGCTTCCTTTTCTTGCATCATGTGACAAGCTTTAGGATAAATCCCACGCCGTAACTGAAAAAGAGCACAATCCCACATGAGGAACAACCACTTACAGCACTACTCTAATCCACCCTTTGTAAGCATTGGATTTCAACTGAGATACGACCTACAATGAATCAATTTCTGTCTTTGTCTGTCTCCGTCTCTCTCTCTCCAAGTCGAGTTTCAAAAGCACACCCCCTGGTTTTTTAATCAGTTCATGTAAGAATGAGTCTGGGCATTCTTTCAGGGAGGCTCGGTATCTGGTTTTCAACCTTTTCTGGAGCCCATGGGCCCACTTGAATATCTTGAAAGCATTCACGACCTTTCGGCTCCCGTGTTAAGTGGTCAGATGGGTGGGCAGAGTGCCTTTTCAGAGCATATTTCAATGATCGATCAATCGATTGTGTTCTGGCTTGGATGAGTGGAACAATGGAACAATTTATTGGCCTCACAAATGAAACACATTTTCATCAAGGTTTGAAAGAAATAAAAATACCATGACATTTAAAAAATATATATATTAATTATATTATATTAGTTATATTATCATTAAAAATCTTAGTGTTTTGTCAATGATTTGGGGGCCCACTAGCAATGCCCTCGTGGCCCACAGGTTGAGAACCACAGACGTGACCCAGAAGACCCGTGTGGACCCAGAAGCAGACGGCAGGGTCACGTCCAGTATTCAAAAAGATTTAAAAAGACTTATGGGTCCGTGATACAGGCAAGGGGTACAAACACAGAAGCCGTCCAGACAACAAACAAACAAATCCATAAGAGCAAGCAAACTCCAGACTCCAATGTAAAGGCAAAAAAGAGATAACCGCAGATAACAAAACAAAAACAAGCCAAGATACAAAAACACACAGTAACACACTTTTAGCGTCTGATAGGGAACAGTGAAAATGGAAGTAGTACACACAAACACACGCACACACACAAAAGGTGAACACGATTCTGCAGGATTGGTTGGAGGGGAATGACATGAACAGGAGAGTCAAGACCAAGGACCCCAATGGAAACAAGACCGCAAGGACTTTTTTGGACGGACCTTTTAGACAAAGTATTATAAATGTAATTGTGATGTTTACATTTTTTTCGCCTAATAAAATATTCAATCAATCAATCAAGACAGGTAACAGCAGGGGTGGACTGACCAATTGGGAGTACCGGGAGAAATGCATATCCCCCCCCACCCCACCCAACATAATTATGCAGATAACCACACCACCCAGGTAATTTCATTGGCTAAGGTAAATGTCACGGGCGGAGCTTAGCGCAAAGACGAAGCCAGAAGATGAGAACTACCGTCAGTTGTCTATATGCATTTCTTTCCTATAGTAGAAACAACAAAAGTAGTTTCTGATAACATTTAGATGCTAATGAACTATTACATCTTTTATTTTTACAAGTGCACCTGAGCTGCTGACGAATCAGAGCCATTCGAGTTGCATACCAGCTGGAATCAGTTATGTATTCTGGAATAAATGTTGTAGTTTGTTTTAGTTTTGTAAACACACAATACATTTTCAGTTATTGATATTTTTTTATTTGTATTTCAGTTAACTGCAATAAATACAGCTGTAACCAATAACCTTGGCGGGAGCTGTGGCAGACTAAAGCTTGCCCACAAAAAAATCAGCAAACGGAAGAATTCAGCAAATCAATTCTCGCCCACATTCAACTGGTTTCTCTCACACACACAAATCTGTTAAGGTTCAAGGTTTCTTTATACTGTAGTTACATCTTGAGTACTAGGCAATGCATTACAAAGATGGTTGACAGTCTTGACGGTGGTTGTATTCTATTGCCTGTTACTTTTCCTGTCACAACAGCTCACAAATATTGCTGCTGTGTTGCATTTCTGTACTTCTTCCAGAAGTTATGGAGGTATTTTGTTATTAGTCATGTTTTTATGCTCTTTTTTGGTGTTCTGACAACATGTCACGCTGCGATGTGAGCTTGCAGATCTTGAGAGAGCTTGGGAGAGAAGGTATATTTTTTATTTGATCTTTTTTTGACCAAAATGCATATGAACCTGTACATCTGTCAAACGGATTAAAACACAATAAAGCTTTCAGAGAACTACAAAGCCCAAAAGAAGCGACTTAATAGGCCACATAAGCACCTTCAAACCAACATGCATCAGCTATTTGAAAATAGCCAATCTATAAGCTCATAACGCATTGCATCTGCTATTTTCCAAAATAGTCTTGGACAAATACATATCAATTTGGGGGCCCTTGACAAATGTTTGAGAACCATGGGTTAAACAACATTAAAAAGCAAACCCCAAAAAGCAACTGCACTTTAGAAACAAGCAACAAAAAAACCCGCAACCCGCAACGACCAACAGCAGACATGACAACACTGGTCTCTACCTCCTGTGAATGGGTGAATGTAATGCACATCGTAAAGTGCTTTGGAGAAAGGCATTATATAAATGCACCGTTTACCTGTGTTCGCATTGTCACACACAATGCACACACGCAATGCACACATGCACGCACATGCGCGCGCGCACGCACACACACACACACACACAAAACTGCATACATAGTGCCAGGAGCTCTGGTTGAATGGCCTAACTCTCCTCACAGTGTGTGTGTGTGTGTGTGTGTGTGTGTGTGTGTGTGTGTGTGTGTGTGTGTGTGTGTGTGTGTGTGTGTGTGTGTGTGTGTGTGTGTGTGGGATGGAAAGAATGTGTTTGTTTGTTTGTTTGTGTGGTGTAAAGCCCAGGTGGTACTTGTTGTCCTGGATAGAACTATCACCAAGGGGACAACTGTGCCAGCTTAGCTGCTCCACTGCAACCCACACACACACACACACACACACACACACACACACACACACACACACACACACACACACACACACACACACACACACACACACACACACACACACACACACACACACACACACAATTTAGTGGTGTCATGGTGTTTGAGAGTGGCAAGAGAAGGAGAGAAAAACAAAGGGAGCGAGACGCGGAAAAAGGAGGGGGGAAGCAGAGGTCGGAACAGTAGAGCGAAGAAAGGAGGGATGAGAGGTAAACGGAGAGAGAAACAGGCAAAACAGGCGAGGGGAGCGAAAGTAGAGGAGGAGGAGAGGAGGTGAACTGGGATGAGAAAGGGGCGGGGAAAAGAGGGGGAAAAGAGGGGAGGAGGGTGGGCAGAGGATGGAGGGATGAGCCGACACAACCCTGGAGGAGGGAGGCGTGCAGAGGAAAGGCCAGGGAGGAGGTGAAATGGGGAGGATAGACGGAGGAGAGCAGAGGTGGTTCCAGGAGAGACGTGATGTGTGAGACCTAAGTGTGAGGAGCTTGGGTAGAGGGACGGATGGAGGTTATGGATGAGGTGAGAGAGAGGACATGCAGGTGGCAGCAGGAGTGAGCAATGAAGATGCAGAGAACAGAAACATATGGAGACTGATGGGAATCAATAATAATAATAACTTTAACTTATATAGTTCCTTTCAAGACACCCAAGGATGCTTAACATCAACAAATAAATAAACTAGCTGCCAAACGCCTGTGTGAATAAGTGTCTCTTCAGTGCAGGCTTAAAAGAGTCCAGTGTTGGCGGCTGGCGAATCTCCATGGGGAGCCAGAGAGTTCATTTTCAATTCATTTTTTCATTTATTTCAAACATATTAAAAATATAAATGAGAAAAAGACAAAGGAGAAAAAAGGGGGGGAAAAACTAATAAACAAAACAAACAAACAATCAAGCATACAAGACAGTCGAAATGATGCTCCAGATCTAAACCTACATCTGTTATACTTAACTAGTTCCAGAGGGTAGGGGAATTAGCCGGAAGAAGAAGAAGAAGGGTAGACGGATGATTAATCACTTAAGCGTGGTTTATACGTTGTTGTCTGATGGTGTCGCACGGCAAAAAAAGCTGATCGACAAGCTTGTACAACAGCTATTTTCAAGATGTCATTTGACAAACATTTTGGAGGTTTTTCCGCCTATAAAGGATATTTACCCAAAAGGGAGAGATTTCAAGTGAAATGCCAGGAAAAAACGAATATTTGAGAACATCAGGTTCCAGCCAGGAATGTCAAGGCACGGGCGCTCCGCCTACTTGAAGAGTTATTATCCTCACCTGCTCCGTACCATGCAGAGCGGCCTTGTGGGTAAAATGTATACAGCACACGCCCCCACAAGTGAGTCTGTTCTATACATGGCTACTATACATGCAGTGGTGTAAAGTAACTAAGCACATTTACTCAAGTACTGTACTTGAGTAGTACTGTAATTTAGATTTTTACTTTTCTGGAGTATTTCCAATTGTCTATACTTTTACTTCTATTCTACTAGATCTCAGAGGCAAATATTGTACTTTTACTCCACTGCAATTGAAAACTTTAGTTACTAGTTACTTTGCAGATATAAATTATTACATTATAAAACATACATTAACCACTTTAGCCCTATTTTATTCATAGGCTATTTGAAAATAGCCGATATACAAGCTCACAAGGCTTAGATTATTATTACAAAACATACATCAAACGCATAAATCCCATTTTATGTTTGATTATGGCCATTCAAAAATAGCCGACCTACACGTTTTGTACTGTAATCGTGATAACAATACGTTTGTACTTTTACTCAAGTAAAACAGGCCTATAAGTTGTGACAGAGTATTTGTATTTCTACATTGTGATAAAGCTACTTGAGCACTCAAGCAAACACTGAAATATGCTCACGCATGCAAACAATGATCTCCCTGTTGTCTCCGCCGTTGACAACAGCCTGTACTCCTGATGTACGCTGAGTCCTGCTCAAACAAACAGTGGCAGCAGGGCTCCATGTGCCCAGATGATGACTGAGCATGCCTTGACCAAATCCCAACCCCTGTTGTTAGTGCATACTGTCAGATTCCAATCCTATGAACAACACTTAACCACCTAAAGGGGAATACCACTCATTTTCAACATTGAACCATGTCATAATATACCTTAGAGCATATTCTATGTCGCCTAGAACTGGAGAATTGATTGTTGGGGTCATGTGATCAGTGACATACGGAAGGTGTACTCTTTGGCCCGCCCTCTAGGCTGCCTCATTCACTTCCAGCTGAAACAGTCCGTATGTCACTGATCACATAGAGGGGGGGGGGGACTTTTTTTCTTATTTCCACACAACAGCTCTAAGGTATATTATGACATCGTTCAATGTTGAAAATGAGTGGTATTCCCCTTTAAACCCTCTATTCTTAGTGAAACAGACCTGAGTGGCAACTGTACTTGGTGCGCTGTTGACTTCTACACCGAATCTCTTTGCCAGAAATAGTAGATCTACAAGCTCACAGCATGTCGCGCTGTGACACGCTGAGAAAATAGATCGGCTATTTCTGGCGAATGTTCCCCCCAGAAAAGTAATAATATTACTTTTACTATATTATAGTAATAGTTGGGGTAGTTGGGGTTTAAGTGGTTAATAATATAATGATAATAATACTATCTATAAAGCACTTAACGTGATCCAGAGCAGTGTTGGGCAGTAATATATTACATAGTAATATATTACTGTAATATTATTCCCCAGTAACAAGTTAGTGCAACTTATTACAATTGCCAAAACAGCAATATTATTACATATTACTGATCCAAGTATGGTGCATTACTGCGTTACATTGAACGCGATTTGTTTTTGACCGAGGTAAGAGCTCTCTCCTTTCTGTATTGTTTGTCTATGAGCCATCCGTCCGTCTGGCTGTGTGTGTGAAGCGCCATAGTAAGAGGTTGTCACATGCACAACAAGAACAGATCTACAACTACCAACTATCAACATGTTGCAATGCGTAATTGTATTCTTGCTCTGTAAAGCACTTTGAGCTGCATTTCATGTCATGAAAGGTGCTATACAAATAAAGTTTATTATTGTTAGCTTGTAGATCTGTTCTATCTGTTCGATCTTAGAGCATGCGCCATGTGAAAAAGTAATATAATATGTAGGCCTAATATAACTATATAAGCTTTAAAGGTAGTAATAGTAACTAGTAACATATTACTCTTCCTGAATAATATGCCCAACACTGTTCCAGAGTGGAAGAGTCCTGACAGCATTTGTCTTCAGTCTCCACTCAGGAAACAACCAGCAGGGGTTTAATGACTCTAAAACATAATTAGGAACCAGGCAATGGAAGTGCCTTAAAAACAATCGGTAAAATCTTAAAAATCTATTCTAAAGAGATTAAAATGTTATTTAACTCTAATGAGTAGGCTACATTATGCACAAGCAGCAGGGCAAGAGATCTGGGGTAACACTGCCCCCCTATGGTTTGCTCAAGAAGGTACGCATGTATAATTCTCCCCCCAAAAACTGACATGATTCAAGGCCACACATGTGGGGAGTGAAATTCATGTGTGGGTGAGAGAATACATTAAAACATTTGCATAGGTATAAGAGGTCACAGGGGCTCTTTTATGTCTTCTTATATGGCTTGTCAAGCAGTGTCATTCATCCTCATGGTATGAATGTCCTCATGCTGAACCAAGGGCTTTCCCATTTGTCTCCATCTCACATTTTCTTCTGTCTGTCTCCCTCTTAGCTTCCTTAATGTCTGTCTCAACTGCACAGTCTCCATCTCAGCTTTCCTACGGTTTGTCTCCCCTACACTGTGTTTCTCTGAGCTTTCCTTCTGTCTCTCTTTCTCTTACACTGTCATTCTTTGGCATTTTACCAAGCTTCAGTGTAGTGCCCTGAAATGAGCAGCCCTGATCATCTTCATCAAACAGTCAGCCAGACAGACAGAGACAGACAATCGCTGAAGTACTTTTCCTTCCTCACTCACAAATCGGATTCAGAACACAAGTCTTCCTGCTTGTTGATTTTACCGCTCTGATTTTACTGCTCTCTCCCCACCCACACTGAACAAGAGCCAATCTAGCGCATTGTCACTCGCTCACAATCAGTCACCACTTCCCCAGCCTTCTTAAACAATAAGATAATCAATCACGTGACTATTATTTCTTTTTCGGAAAACATTTATTTAATTCCAATTGGATGGTTCTACCACGATCAAGAGACCCCTGGGCACATGCCCAAAGTGCCCATATGGTAGATCTGGCCCTGGTCCTAATGAGGATTTATGTAAGGGCAATGGCTACCATTTATTATGTAGGATCCACACGCTGGGCCACCCCACACCCAGGACATAAGAGTTTAGCCAACTTCTAGTAGATAGACACATGGTGACATGTTATTGGTCCAGAAACACAGGAATGCTACAATATTGTAATTCTATTCATTTATTAGGGGGCCAAGCCTGCAGGTGCATAGGCACCCTATGGTGTATCAGTTAGTTTTATTCTTCCGCTGTTAACTGCATAACTTCCCAGTCACTTTTTATTAAACTTTGTAGAATAGTAGAGGGTCATGCTAAATGGCATTGAGACGAATCATACTCCGATTGGCCAATCTCAGCGGAATATGTTCGCTTATCGAGCAGGGTGAGGGGTGCTGCCGACGTGATTGGGAACATTTTTCCCAAACTTCAGCAGCCCCAGGACATTATGTCGGCGCTGCTACTTGCAGTAGTCCAGTCTTTTTTCAATTTTGGTCAGGCGTTTTGGTGCCCCCCAGAGCTTGGTTCCCTGGGCTGCAGTCCCTAAATCCCATGCAGGAAGCGGGGCCTGGCTATACTGTATATCATTTTGTGATTTCCTACATTTGTGGGTCATGTAATGTTTATTTCACTTTTGTTGATTGGAAAGGGTTTTGTAAACCTTGATTTTTAAAAGGAATACACAAATTACCCCCACCCTCGAACACCTACACTGGCTTCCGGTTAAGTTCTGCATCACCTACAAACTGCTCCTCCTCACCTACAAAGCTCTCCATGCCCTAGCCCCACAGTACCGGTCAGACCTCCTCCAGAATTACATCCCAGTGTGGAACCTGAGGTCTTCTGACTTGGGACTCATCTCCATCCCTCACACCAATAAGCGGACCCTCTGCGATAAGAGCTTTCCGTGTGGCAGCCCCAACCCTCTGGAACTCTTTCAAGTCTGCACTGAAGAGACACTTGTTCACTCAGGCTTTTGGCAAATAGTTTGTTTATTTTTGTTGATATAAAGAGTGCTTGGGTTTTTGAAAGATGCTATAAATTCAAGTTATTATTATTATGAAATTAAACCACATAGAAAGAAAAGCCATCAGTCTGTTCAAAACTAACACTAAACCCAACTCTAACCGGAAGCCTAACCCTAAACTGAGAGAACAAAGGGAGGAGTGTGGCTCTCCATGGATAACAGCTGCTAAAAAGAAAATGTTAACATAATATACATTTAGTTAACACACAATATGGTTGAAAAATACACACACACAATGTGTGTATATGTGTGTGTGTGTGTGTGTGTGTGTGTGTGTGTGTGTGTGTGTGTGTGTGTGTGTGTGTGTGTGTGTGTGTGTGTGTGTGTGTGTGTGTGTGTGTGTGTGTGTGTGTGTGATATCAATACAATCACGGTTCAGGCAACTGAATCCCAATCCTCGCAAGTTAAGTAATCACATATTTGGCCTCTGGGGGATCTATCTGCTTTGTGCGTAAATAACGTTTTCTTATCCAGCCAGTGATGGGTGCACCCACCCTCGCTACGTGACATTTCAGGTTGAGGGAGCCACTCCACACAGTTGTGTTGGATGAATTATAAAATGTATTGAACGCCTGAGGGTCAGATGGGGAACTCGGCGAGAAAAGGAATAATAGAAATATGCAAATGCACTTTAATATCATCACAGTGCACTTTGAAGGGTGGCGAGGGGGTGTGTTGTAATCTACGAGACGTTGTGGCTTATAGACTGAGACTTGAGACAGGTTGCGGTGCTGAAGCTCTGAATGAGTAGATGGTGTGCGTGCAGTGGTGGAAAGTAACTAAGTACATGTACTCAAGTACTGTACTTAAGTACACATTTATATAAACGAATCAACTCGACTTTTTTATAATCTATTAAATTGATTAGTCTGATTCAAGGTAGGGTAAGTGAAATGTTTTGAAATGTTTTTTGTTAAAAGGTTAAAGCACTAGATTCTGATAGTACTCATTGCTATAAACATAGTGTATGACTATGTTCAGTAAATGTCCTGTCCCCGTCTCTCCACTGCTTCAATAAACAGAAAATACATTTCTAGGGGGGTTGCAAATTGTCAACCAATCAGGAGAGAGTACCCATTCATCAGCTTACATTTTTATAGTGTTCCAGTTCCAAATTTGTCTGCTCATTTCTTTGTATCATCACTTCCATTTCCACTTTTAATCTGTATCCTGTCTGAGTTCTCTATCCTGATTGGACAAAAATGGTATCCTGACCTGAAAATGCAATGTCTGTTTTACTAAAGTGCTGGAGAGACAAGGAGACTCCTGTTACTGAACAAACACTGTACAGTATATCAATGAGGACTAGCAGAATATAGGGATATACTTATTTTAATAACAAAAAGATCACTTACCCTACCTTTAACCACTTTAGCTGTTTTATATTTTGTGTTAAAACGGTGTGTCGCAGAAATTGTGAAAATAACCGATCTACAAGTTGTTGTTTCTTTATGTTGAATACATTAAATTAGATTTACAAACCGTCTTAAGCACGCACTGACACGCACTCAGACCTGTACGGAAACAGTGAGATGCGCGAGTACCTTTGCAATGTCAATGTGTCAAAGTCTTAATTCTAAAGGCTAAAGCTCTGCTTAATGACAGATGTGGTTTCAGTAAGAGAAAGCAGTAAGGTTTTATGCTTTCATGAGGAAAAGCAGACACTTTAAATAGCTCATACGCTGTGTTTGAGACCGACACTTCAAAAGCTCAGGTCCTTTCATTCAAATGACATACTTTCTACCTTGCAAAATTGGGAGAAATATGCCCCTGGCACAGTCGTACCAATTTCTGCCAATTGTTCCGTATTGCAAAATGTGCTCTGGAAAGCTTTGATTTGGTATCACAGTAACTTTAAGCAACTTGGACCATCTGGTCCATGCCATGGTCAGAGAAACGCAAATCAACTTCAACACCCTCATCAAGAAACATGAGAAGCACTCCTCGACCAGAGGGTCATGAGATATTCTCAAAGATTCACACACCATCTTGTTTTCTATAACAGTGTTTGATGAAACTGCATTTCCAGACGTAGAGTAAAATCCCATAGTTCTGTTTCTTTGTGCTTAACCACTTACAATTGGGCATTTAGCAGAAGCTCTTATCCAGAGTAGAAAATAATAGTCTATACATTGAAACTATAGGATACCAGGTAATCATTATTACCTGGTATCATTATTAAACATTAAACCCTATACTTAGTTGACAGGATACCCAAGTGCCCTATACTTAGTTGATCGCATTCCCAAGGGCTCTAAACAAAATGTTTTTGCCGGGAAATAGCTGATCTACAAGCAACGAACTGTGAGCTTGTAGCAATTCTTCGCCTAATGTCTGCCCCAGAATAGGGATGCTACGGTTGCTAAAGGGATGCTAAGTTGTTAATTATTCACTAAATCCAGATACTTTGTACAGTATATTTATTATGAAATGATAATAGGAAAATGGACACACACACACACACACACCCCACACACACACACACACACACACACACACACACACACACACACACACACACACACACACACACACACACACACACACACACACACACACACACACACACGATATCGTGTAATTCACTGTTCCTCAACATCGCGTTCGGCGATCACCAGGGGTCGACATGGACCGGTGCGGGTCTGCAACTCTGATGGTGTACAAACGGTAACAAATGGACCCATAATGGTTCCGCTTGTACACTCTGAGTTAGATAAACACGGAGGATTTTACAGTGTAGATTGGCATCGCAGAAATGAATGAAAACAGAAATTGTATCAAATAGGGGTCAGTGGCCTAGTCTAGTGCACATCAAACTTGGGGTCCTTGAAATAAATGTAAAAAAAGGTTGAGAGTCACGGTTTGAGAGTTCACGCTGCGTAAAGGAGTGCAGTCTCCTGCTGAGTTGCAAAGCCTTTGGTTTAACTGGGCCTCCGTGGGCCGGATTCCAGGGCGGTGGACACCTGGTACGTCTGAGTCTTCATCCTCCTCTTCATCTCTCTGATCATCTGACAGACGGCCAGGGGATAGCAGCAGCACACCGTGGTCCAGTCCTCACACACACTGCCCTGTGAACGTGCACGCACGCACGCACACACACAGTGGTGGAAAGTTACTATGTGCATTTACTCAAGTACTGTACTTAAGTACAATTTTGAGGTACCTTTACTTTACTGGAGTATTTCCAATTTTCACTACCAGTGGCGTCGTTACGCGGGGGCTTCGGTGGCTATAGCCACCAATGTTTTATCTAAAGCCACCAATAAAAAATATATATATATTAAAAAACTAAGCTAAAGCTGGGGGACACGCGGGGGGGACACATGCACGTGCGCTGGGGGACACGCGGGGGGGACACATGCACGCGCGCTGTGTCTGTTGCCTGGGGGGCTAAGCCCCCAACCTAGTAGAGACCTAGCAACGCCTCTGTTCAATACTTTGACTGATACCCCACTACATCTCAGAGGCAAATATTGTAGTTTTTACTCCACTACAATTATTTGAAAACGTTAGTTACTAGTTACTTTGTAGATTTTGATTATTATTACAAAACACACATAACCACTTCAGCTGTATATATATTTCGGCCATTTGAAAATTACAGATCTACAAGCTCACAATGTGACGCATTGTGAGCTTGTAGAAGATTTTTTTATACATTTTGAACTTGTGAAATGGGACATTCTGCACATATTGATACTTTTACTTAAGTAAAACATGTGAGTACTTCTTCCATCACTGCACACACACGCACGCACGTACGCACGCACGCACGCACGTACGCACGCACGCACGCACGCATGCACTCATCTGTGTGTTAACATCTGTGCCAAGCATCGGAAGTGCTCCATCAGCCCCTATAGACCACCCGCGTAGGCTGGATTACAAATTTGACCGGGCCAGGCCGATGCGGTGCGGGCAACATGCACCAAAAATGTATTCAATTAATTAGTTAAACAACCATAAAACAACAGTAACAACACACTCTTCCAGCCTTTGTATTGATAATCTACATGGTTCTGTGTCAGCTTGACTTTGTCGCTTGTCACAGCAAGTGAGCACACACGCCCTTATCCGCACGCGCACGCACACACACACACAATATCTTTCATTTTCATTTCCTCATAACTGAACTGAACTGCTGGAGCAACTTTAGGCTTTAAAGGTCCCTTAGTATAATACGATGGCAGAATAATTGTCTTTATTTATTATTTTTCATCACAGGTCATTCTAAGGAGTCATGGAATCAGGGACTGTCTGGAAACGGGCCTGTTTGTCTGAGCTTAGGGCTCCAGAGAATGCCCACATTTCAGTCCGTCATCATGGTATTGTGAGACACCATTACACCTAAGACAGACAGCCTCTGTGGATAGCTTTAAAGCACAGCTCAAGACCTATTTCTTCACTCTTGCTTTTAGCTGATTTTTAAATCTCTGCTTTTGCTTTTCTTTTTTTGCTTTATTGTTAAATTATATGTGCTTTTTCTGTAATTGTATTCTTGCTCTGTAAAGCACTTTGAGCTGCATTTCATGTCATGAAAGGTGCTATACAAATAACGTTTATTATTACTAGTTGGCCACAAAGCCTCTAACAATGGCTTGGTTAAAGCCAATAAAGCTTCCAAAATCTGGATTGGCATCGGATCCAAAAACCTGGCATCGGCTGGGCACTATAAAATACAGGTTCAGATCACATTATTTGTACCCGCAGTTACATTTAGTTACATAAACATTTTACAAATGCAGACAATAGACACACATGAAAAAGTGCTAAAATAATCAGACGTAAAAGGAAACAAAAACCCTCTAGTCTAAACCAAACTCACCACACACGGTCAAATACAGCTAAGGAATAGAAAAGTGCACGCCTCTGAGATCACACTGGGAGTGTGAAGGCAAAGTTTAATGCCAATCGGTCCAGCAGTGCCCGAGATTAACTGACACACACACACACACACACACACACACACACACACACACACACACACACACACACACACACACACACACACACACACACACACACACACACACACACACACACACACACACACACACACACACACACACACACACACACAGCACTCCCTGACAGGAGCTGTAGGCTCTGAGGTATTGATCTCAGCAGGATGCTCCCCAGCCTTGGTTAGTCCTGGCTATAAAGAGCTGTGAGACACACGCACGCACACACTTTCATGCCCAATTTAGTCATTATGCCATATTCCTCCCCTCACTCATTTCTGTGTTGTCACTGCTGTTGTATCCTACTGACTCACCATCTATCCATTCTGTTTTGGACTGCTTCAGGACATCTGACAGTAGCCTATGCCTCCTACAGACTACAGCGCTTAACAGGTCACACATTGACCATTGATATGCACGACTCGGCAGCTTTTGGAGCTTGGTAAAAGGTGCGAAAGGGGCAGGCAATGTATCTATTGTTGTCGGAGGAGCAGAATTCTTTTTTCTCGCCTTCGTCTTTCAGCAGCTAATTGGCAAACATTCGGTGAAAACAGAGTTGATGTAGAGGAGGGAAAAAAGGAGGGGATCAAGTATAGACCCATGGGGGACCCCGGTTAAATAATAATATATACTAATACACATACAGTGTACTATAGAGTTTTTTAAGTGGTTTTAAAGACTGCAGTCACCTTGAAAGAGTGTGATTGAGTTTTAAGTTTTTTACTGGATGCTACTGTGTTTTACATTCAGGAATAAATGTATTCATCTTAGAGCCCTGCATTGGGATCGGGATCCCGCAGGTCCCATGGGACCCCAACGCAAATCTAACGGGAGCAAGCGTTTTTTAGAATTGCTGTGGGCAAGAATGGGCGGTCAAAAAGAAAAGAGTGTCCTACAATAACCAAGGAGTATTGACATACAACTGTATGAATAACCACTATCCTATATTAAAATTGGTTAATGGGAGGCCCGGCAAACACTTCAGTGTTTGTGAAGATCATCCATTGCCTGCATTCACTCCTTAACCCTTAGCCAAAAACTGATGTGATTTGTCTTCAAAATATACGAAAAATGCCACCAAAAATATGAAGCTAGAACATTTTTTTCTTATTATTATTGTGGGATAATACATGTGCCCAGTGTGTTAATATATTTTAAAACAAATATATTTTCTGTCTTTTTTTTTCTTCTAAACCTTTTCTCTGTGTTTGGATATTTGGTCCTGTGGGAGGAATTCCATTTACACACAGATTTGCACACACTCACCCGTATTTTGTATCTCTCCCTGATGCCCACCCGCATGGCGAAGGTGGATCCAGGTAGCAGAGGCAGGCACAGACACTCTCCAAACTGGTGGGCTAAACGCAGGTCCAGACAGCATGGCACCAATGCCCCCAAAATACCTACAAGAACAAACAGATACAGCACAGCTTTATGTTTCTGACAGCCAGTGAAATCTATTCTCCACAGGTCTTGAACAACTCCAAAATCCTATATTTGATTGTGCATCTTAAATGATTTTAAGTAAAATCCTGAGGGTTTTATTTATTTATTATTATATAATTGTAAAAGTGGATAAATTAGCGCTCACATTTCTACTGCGTAATTGCTTTAACCTGTTTCACCAGTTCAGTGTCTGGCAATTTTCCAGATTAGAATCAAGAATCCAGGGGGGTTTATTTGTCACTCAGTCACTAATACAGGCACAAGCAGTGTGGCATGCTCCACTAGACTGTACAACATCACCAATGCAGTATAAACATATTACATTCGGTAGATAAGATCAAAATATGGTTAGAATATACAGACACACTCTAACCCTCTTTAAAAGCTCTTACTGTAGCAGCCATGGGGAATGTACAGAAAGGAGGGGAGGTAAAGTATAAACACATACATCAAATACACTTATCTATGCGTATATGTATTAGTGCAAGTACTGTAATAGTGTGAGCAAAACAAGCATGGTTATTTTCCAGATGAATGCAGTTGTTATTGTTTGTTCTTTTGTTTTGTTTTTGTAATTGTTCAGGTCTATGAAAAAGCTCTCTCTAAGCCTTGAGCAGGGCTTTGAGAGATTATATCCTATAAATGCACAGTAAGCTACTCCAAACCCAAACAGTAAACCATACTGGTTAAACAAGTGCTGAGGATAACTGTCTTAACACTAATGGTGGTGTCTTCTTTCCTGATTGAACCACTAAGGTGACTGAACAATGTAAGGGATAATATACACTGTCAGTGTATATTATCCCTTACATTGTTCAGCACTGAGGCGGTCATTACTGTAAACTAAACCCAGACACGATGATGTGATTTAATTTCCAATAATGACCCCCTCACTGTACATTATCCTCGGCTACTTACAAACAAAATCAATAATTTGAAATGAACATAAGCCAAAGCAGATCTCTGGTCAGTTCTACGAAATGTGCCTTGAATAACCATATTCAACAAAGCCAGATAAAAGGACTAAGATGGAGATGTGAGCTGATTGGTCAGCTGCCATATCTTCCCTGAGTTGGGATAATGCAAGTCCGGCTATGTGCCTATCATAGAGTTATAAAGGTGCCTATAGCCTGAATCACTTGGTTGCGCAACCGTTTGACACAACGGGACTCCCCTGCGTCGGACATTGACGCGACAGGGCTCTCCTGTCTCGTTGCATGTTGATGAGGACGGATGATTTACAATTCCAAGCCGATCGATATGCAACTGGAACAGCTCAGAGTCTTCAGAAGCAGACATTGCAACCGCTTGGTATTTGGCAATCAGCACGGCCACTCGCTCAGCTAACGGCTCGCTCAACTTAGTCCACTTCTGATAGCTTTTTTAATGTTTTTTTTTCTGATAGCCTTTTTTATGTTTTTACCAGACACGTGCGAGTTCAGAGTGAGAACAGCGGTTCGGCATTCTAGTCTAGTGGTTGGGAATACCGCGAACATTGAAAGCGGTCAAGGATGACACAACGGATGAATTATATAGCAGTCAGCGACCTGAGTGAGGTTATGTAGGCCTATTCTATTCTCATTGTATTTGTGAATGAATAAGGCTATGGATGTGTGATAAACAAACTATCATTTAACCTTCAGTTGGATAACAACTGCCTGGGTAATATTATATCATTTGACAGTATTCTCCTGCTCATTGCACACATTCGCACCTGGGAACTGCCCTTTACCACCACAGTCTGCTACTGTCAGTCAGCCACTGACAACAAACGCAAGTTCAAATCAGTTCCAATGCCTTACTCTATTAGTGTGTGTGTGTGTGTGTGTGTGTGTGTGTGTGTGTGTGTGTGTGTGTGTGTGTGTGTGTGTGTGTGTGTGTGTGTGTGTGTGTGTGTGTGTGTGTGTGTGTGTGTGTTACAGGTAGTCTTGTCTCTGCAGATATCAAACAGGCCAGAACTCCAGTCCCCTCCCGTCTGTGTAATGGTGGTGATGGTTGTCGTAGTGATTCCCAGGCCAGGCTGTGTGAGGAAGGGGTCCGGCGAGCCCTTCGTTGCACGGTCATCACCAACACCCGTGGTGGAACCGTCCGCTTCCTGTTCCACAAATGTCGGTGTCAGAGCATGAGTCTGTTTTGGTCTGGAATTAGAGGGGAGACAAAAAATGACAAGAACACATATAAGTGTGTCAGAGAGAAGAATGGCTGGGACACTGCTTATATTTTCCCCAGTACTTTTTTGCCTTAATGTCTTTTACATTTACGACTAATAAAGCGTTCAATCAATCAATCAAAACGACTGTCTGTTTTCCGAGGAACATATAATATAGTTAATATTGTTAACTTTTATTACAATATAGATTCAAAACAACATTCTTCCACAGTTGACTAGTTGGCTGTCTGTTTACGATACTGCGTGTCCCAGAGCACTATTCATGGTTCTGAAAGCTTTCGCTTTGACCGCTGTACTTTTCAAATACAAAATAAGCCTAAATAACTCATTTGAGTTATCCCACACAATATTGGTAAAACAACCATTAGCACCATTAGCATAATGGTGCGCGTGCTTCATAATTATAGCGTGCACGATTAGGGCCTGTCATAATAACGTGCACTGGGGCCTATCGTAACTATCTTACGCCACTTGGAAACACACAATGTAATGGCGTACAGTACCAACAGCACCGATACAATCCAAAAAATAATGCTGCTACCTACGTTTTGGGGGTCTGCCAAGAAAAAACTATAATAATAGTACGCCAAATAAATATTTGAATAAGTTGGGCTCCGCTATACACATTTATTATTCACAAGGTGGGAAGGGGAAATAAAACCCAGCTCATTTTTATAACTCAAATGAGCAATTCATGGGCTTATGTCCCCTTTTATTTCTTGGGTCCCGTTCCCTCCATCATATGCATAATTCATAAAGGTAGTCGCAAGTTCCACTTCTTAAATTAGCTATTGATTATGGTCTGGCGGCTGGCCTGCAATCTAATGGCTTTAAAAAAAAGTCCCGAGGCCAACTTAGCTGCCGACCCCTGGTCTAAAGGTTAGGGTGCTAGCAGGTAGGCTTTAAGCACCTCATTTTGGATTCAATCATTCTGAAAAAGCTTTTTTTTTTCCCGAGCAAATAAAGAGTTTGGTTATACGCTCTCCTTATTTGCCTGTATCAGCAATTTGTTTTGTATCTGTCAGGGGCAGTGGTGGAAAAAGTACTGTTTTACAAGTAAAAGTCCGGAATTCCAAATCTACTTGAGCAAAAGAACAAAAGTATTGGCATCAAAATATACTTGAAGACGTAGAAACGTAGAAACGTAAAAGTACTCATTGTGCTCAAAATGTATGAAAATCTTTTGAAATCTGCTATTTTCAAATGGCCGAAATGTATATAGGGCTGAAGTGGTTAATGTGCGTTATGTAATAATAATCAAAATCTACAAAGTAAGTAGTAACTAAAGTTTTCAAATAATTGTAGTGGAGTAAAAGTATAATATTTGTCTCTGAGATGTAGTGGAGTACTGACAATTGGAAATACTGAAGAAAGTAAAAATACCTTAATAGACTTAGTTACTTTACACCACAGGTCAGGGGGCTACTGGCACTAGCATTGCTATGGTGTTGGGAAGTGCACTAGATGTATACATTATTTGGCCTCATCCTAAGCTGTGCAGATCTGGTGACTGTCTATAGAGGACAACTACAGGTCCTTACCCAGGTAGTCCTTATCAGACAGTTAACAGCACTTGTACACCCGTCTCCTGTGTTTGCACCCATAGAAAGGCCCAATTGTTTAGCATTTTCTAATCTTTCTATGTATTTTAGTCCATATGAAAAATAATCTTTTTACCTTTATTGGAGGAAAATTGCCTATTTTGCTATCTAAGGATGACCAGGTTGGTCGGTCCATCTGTCCATCCAACACTCTAAACTACTTCTAATACTGGAATTTGGTGTGCACCTTCATGCTCCCCAGAGGATGACCCCTCCTGAAAGGCAGATTCTAAGATTAACCTTTCCTTGAGGGCCACACTTGAGCCAATATCTCCATTTCCCCAAGCCATTGACCGGAGGGGATGTGGTCCTCTCAACTTGCATGTGTCAACTCAACGTCATCTTTTATTTGCATGGCACATTTGATACAAATGGAAACCCACCGAGAGAGCTACAGGTAGAAAGGAAAATGTGCTTGATGTTGAAATAATGTTTTTTTTATTTAACAATCCCCTTAACGTTACTGTTAAAGCAACATTTTTACCTTACTGTATATAGAACCTCTTACATTCATTCTCGGTGAATGTACTTCAATTCATTCTACTCATTCCATTTTGTTACAGTAACCTGCATTCCTGTCCTCGGATAACATAGAAACTCCATCGATGGTACTGTGAGTAAATGCACATTGGGAACCCTCTGTAAATAAGTGATACAGCACAACACTTTCAAAGATCTCATAATGTATAGTGTCACGTGGCTGACCGTGACACTAGAAGGATCATGATTGGCCGTGAAGGGCTAGCTATGGACACAATAACACAGGAGGAAGCACCCTGATGTATAATAATAGTTATGATAATTGTGCAGCCGTGACCCATGTGTGCACTGATAGGGACAAAAATGACACTTACTGCTCTGTGACTGTCGTCTGTTCCATGGCTGCAAACAACTCTACCCTTCTTCTCCCTGCCAGGGCCGTGTATGCGTTTGCATTTGTGTATTAGTAGCGTGCATGTGTGTGTGTGAGTGTATTTGGAGGCACACACATGCATGTGTTATGGTGATTCAAAATGAGGAGCAATAGAAAGGGAATTAAAGGAGGGAGAACAAACGGGTACGAGGAGAGAGAGAGAGAGAGAGAGAGAGAGAGAGATCAGGATGTGATGATGGTGGGGGTGAGTGGGAGGAGGAGATAATGTGGCGTGGTGCTGGCTGGACCAGCGGCTGTGTGGCGGAGATAACCACTGTGGCTCTGTAGTCTGTACTGCTGCATGAATGAGAGAGGCTTACACACACACACACACACACACACACACACACGTACGTACGCACGCACGCACACACGCAGATGCAGACACTCCAGGCACACACACTGACAGAAAAGTATGTACATGAAGCGACTGCATGAATGCACATTTCTGCATGGCGAAGATACACACACACACACGGTAAGCAGTTCATGCAAACACGCCAAAGCGATACATGGTCTAAACTGATGGCTCCAGCATGACTGTATATATACTGTACACTGTATAATCGTGCTGGCCTGGGTTTGAATCCAGTTGAGTCAGATACAAAACCCAAGAGCAAGCATTCTACTGTATGACCTACAGCATAATGAACCCTCACCTCCTTCTCTTGCTACTCACATCCGAATACAACAAAAAAATGCCCCAAAGGATAGTTTTTTTATGGCCAAAACGTGGTTACATGATCCATGTTCTTTCCTTTTGCCTGGTGGCCTTGGTATTCTGGCTGTTTAACTATAGGGACTAGTTATACCTGGTATTTATTTACAATGTACAATTCAGGCATTTCGCAGAAACTCTTATTATGTAGAGTGACTTACTAAGTTCAGGATCAGACGACAAACGACTAACTAATGGACTGCAAAGAAAACAGAGGCTATACCAAGCACTATACAGTATAACAATAACAATAGTTGTCAAAGATGTAGGGGATTCTGCAATCCACTCGAGTTAGAAAGTTTAAAAAAAAAGTTATCTTTTATAGTTATTGTTATAGCTGTAATGTTTGGTGTGAACAGCCCGTAGGTGCTACAACTATAACTATACCAGGTACAGCATGTGATGCGTTACATTAGGCGACTGCACTTAACTACCCGGGTCCTGGAACATGTGGATTTAGAACCAATGAAAACAAATGACACATATGTGTTCCCGGTCTTAAACGGGTTACGTTTAAGACCGGGAACACATATGTCATTTTAAGATTTATTTGGCTATTGCACTCGGTGCTGCGCAATGAGCTTGTAGATCTGTACAAACTACATTTTGTGCAAATCTTTGAATACATATATTTTTTGAAACAACATTTTTAACGAAAATCTTTGCTTCTGGAGGTCCCTGGAACAAGATATTGTCAAAATTAATATTGTAAGATTTGCACACATTTTCACGATTAAATTGTTTTGGTCATAGCGCGGCACCCAGTGCCACTCTATGAGCTTGTATATCTGCTATTTTTGAATAGCCAAAGAAATCTAAAATGACACACAGATACTTTCCCGGTCTAAATGGGTTAAAAGACTGTCAAAGCAAGAGAGAGAGAGAGAGAGAGAGAGTGAGCGACAGATACACACAAGTGGCTGTGGTATCTCAGCCAGTCGGTCAGTTTGCCTGGGAGCATTTGACAGAAGCAGAGGCAGTGCAACCCAGAGGATTAAGCTTGGCAGGCCAGCAAAACAAAACACCACACAGAGATAGTCACACACACACACACACACACACACACACACACACAGACACGCACACACACACACACACACACACACACACACACTTACCTAGAGACTAGTGAGACAATGTGGTTCAATAGGTCATCCTTGCATAATGATCCACAGTTCACATGCATTAGAATATTTATAGCATTAAAAAATCACACCCTGTGTGAAGTGGGCGGTGTCTTGCTAGCTAATCACAATACTGAATGGAGTCAACCAATCATGTACAAAAGATAAATACATTTATTGAAACACTCTTTATGATGGACGAAACCATAACTTGAAAAAAACAAATTTTTGTTTTTTTTCAAGTTATGGTTTCTTATATAGGGCTATGCACATGTGTCATGTGACACTGGCCAATCACAGTCCTGAATAGACTGTGATTGGCCAATCACAGCGCAGGATAATTGTACAAATTTCCTGGGCCCAGATCACAGAGCAGGAAAATGTACATTTTTCCAAATCTCACTTATAGGGGCGGTTTCACCGCCCAAAAAAACAGAATTTGCTTCAGGGGTTCAATCAGGGTCAATCATGCAACATTGTATCTTTTACCCAATTTACTGCATCATGAGAAGGAAAAAAGGGGGGGGGGAGATTTTCAATGCGAAACAAACAATTTAAATTAAAACAGGATGAGTGCAAAGGAACATTTGATCTCTTCCAAAATGCTCAGTTGCCATTGGATGTGTAAATTAACCCATATGGGTTAATTAAAATAACGATTTCAATACATAATAATTATAGCCACCAATGGGTCTCGGTTGAATCCATCTATTGAACAGAAATTCTAAACTCACCAGTAGAAACACACGCAGACAACGCATGAGGCTTAAGACTTAATTTATACATCGCTGGAGGCTGTCACTTGTCAAAAAGAACAGATAAGCTATAAAAGCGTTGAGATGGAATGCATTGATAGCTTGTAGATTTGTTCTGACGAGTGAAACCATTTTAAAATAGAGTACAAATTAGAGGAACCAGCTGCTCAAGGACTAAAAATTTCCTGTACTCAGACACTGACCTCGTTATGGTCTTATTTTAACTATCTTATAGTGCAGCACTGGCGCCTGCGCAATGGAGCCAAGGAGAGCACCGGCTCTCGCACTTTATTAATGGGGGGAGCCGGGCTGACCCCACCCCATGAGTTATTTATGGGTTATTTCGAATAATAATAAATAAATAACATTTAAATACTTTTGAAATCATTCACACAAACACGATGCTTTTTTAAACACAACAGTGGAGTTCAAACACGGAAAGACAAAAAACATGTGGAATTGGCAATATTTAAACGGACTGTCACACATTTTGCAATTTAGTAAAGTTTGAATGACAGTAGGCTATGTGTTTCCATCACCAACGCAAGAATAAAATGTTATCTGCTGTGAGGTTTTTGTGCTCCTGCAGTCAACGTCAAAGTTAGGCGAGGCTGTACTGCAGGGCAGCTTATGACCCCCCATCAATATATTCTTATCTTAATCTATAAAAATCTAAATTATTTTGTTTGCATTGTTAATCTAAATAGCAAACTATAAGGAATGAACTAAGTAAAAAAAAAAAAACATTTACAGTTCACACCAAATTCCATGGCAATCCATGCAGTGGATGGATAAACCGACTGACATATCCATCCTTAGACCCCCACCGATAGTGGGGTTAAAAATAATGCATGACGCAGAGGCTAACTAGTCAATTAGCCTCTGCATCATGCATTTCTTTTTGATAACCCCAAGGCTAGTTTCCTACCATTCCACTTGCTTGACTGTGTATGGGTAGAATTTTTGGGGAATAATTCGGATCCCTCCTGCTGTATTTGCTCAGGGCCACGCTTGACGCTTCTTGTCCAAGGCACTGCTTTCATCGCAACATCTCGCCTTTCACAAAACAGGGGCCCGTGGCTACAAAAACGTACTGACATCTGATGCAGGTCTTCCGTCTAGTGGGGCGACGCTCTGCTTGTTTTATATTATGGATAGAAACCGAGCAGAACAGGTAAACAGAGACCGACTGCATGTTTCATGGGTTTTTTTATTATTATTTTCTTGAAAAAAGCACAATCCAATTTAACTGTCAACCACTGCTAGAAAATAGAAAAGCTGTCCGACACGCGTTTCTCCACCAAACATCAGGGCGAAAAACACTCCACGATGTAAAAAATAACAGCAGACGTTTTAACATGAGTAATCAGAGCGATGACCCCGCAGGCAAGGGCTAGCCAACAGCAATGCAGGATAACAGGACGGCAAAGGGACAATCTATTTCTTTTGATATTTTCTCCTTAACAAGTTCAAGCAGACGTTCGCTGAAAGCTCATTTAATTTCCCAGAGGGCCACAAAAAGGCCGGACGAAAATGCTCTAGCTATGCTGAGCTCGCTCGCACTTTATTTGGAGTCGAGATGAGCAGATAGAACAAACTGAGAAGTTTTGTTTTCTCTGTGTGACCGTGACAGAAAGAACAAAAAAAGGTGAACTTAAACAGAAGGGAACCAAATAGCACCTCCCACTGAAGGACAAGCAAAAACGTTTTGCACCTCACAGTTTATTTAGCAACCAACATGAGGCTTATGTATCCGACTCTTAAAAATCCCCAGGCGTCCTCTGCTTTATTTCGTACGAAGCAGAGTATCAAATCTAACATGTTGCTAGAGTCTAAGTACATTAATAGGTCCCATATTCATCTGGTTCTCCAGGCATTTACTGTGACCATGTTGGGGAAAACTTAGTTGAAATGTTCAAAAACAGAATAAGGACAGACTGCATATCTGATAAACCTCAGTGTGTATGGCAGCGGATGGTACAAGTACAGAAACACATGTGAAGCCAGAGTTATACTTGATTGTGCGCCGTGTCGCGACACCAGCATGCAACTAAGTATAAATCACCCTTAAAAGAAATCACATAAACCGCCTCCGTCTTGTTGTGAAGACGTGTGCTTCTGCTGGGTGGCACAGAGTGATGTGTTGTTCTACTGGAGGAGAAGGTAAACCAGGGAGTCTCCGATTTCCACGGTGAGGCCGCTATCAGCCATGGTGACCCTCTTGTCTTCCAGGTTGATGCTGAACACAGACTTGTCTGAGACGGGCAGCTTGCCCTCTTCCTCGCGACCCAGAATAGGAACCCGTCGGGGACCCAGGACTGGGTCCTCATAACGCATTAACTTCACCCTGGACAGGTCTGAAGGAGGGCAGGGAGAGAGAGGGAGGGAGAGAGAGAGAGTGTGTCAGAGAGAAAGACAGTGAGACAAGGAGAAAGACAGGAGAGTGAACGTTGGGTGAAAATAGTTAGAAAGTGACATTTGAAGGGAAGAGTAAGAGCTATTTTTGAATGTCCAAAAATCTAAAATGAAACGGATGCTTTGAAGGGAAGAGGGAGGGAAGCAGAGGTGAAGGGCGGCACAGCAAGAGCGAAGGAAAGAGAGGTAGAGACGGAGCAAGGGATGACGGAGGACAGAAGAGAACGCTGGTTAAGAACCCAGGTCAGAATGACAAGCATCTTTAAACGGCGCAATGATGGGAGAAACAATTCACCAACATGAACGGTTTCACTAAATGAAGGAATAGAAAACACAGAGGTACTGTAGGCTGTGGAATTGTGTCATTAAGGAATAATTAAAGAACAGTTCACCGCACTGTGTGTGTGCGTGTGTGTGTGTGCCACTGCTAGCATCGCCTGTGAAAGTCCACAACACTTCTTGCCCCGGCGATATCACCATGGACCATTTCCGGCGTGTTGTTTATTGCATTCGGCGAATACAGTGATTGAGATTAAATGAGCCACGACCCAGGGACACTGCCTTCATAAAATCTGGGCGGAAACGTTGTCGCCTACTTAGACGACAGGGATGAATGTACCGTCCTTACACTACTGACCTTTTATGAGTCTGTTGACTTTGGCTAGTCGGCGAATGACGCTGTCTCTGTCGTCTCCTTGTCGAATGTCAACCCTGGTTGAAAACAACCCGTTGAACGGCTGGGGGTTGATGAAAGACACAGACACGGCAGGCTAGAGAGAGAGACAGACAGAAAGAAAGAGAGACAGACAGACAGACAGACATACAGAGAGAGAGAGAGAGAGAGAGTGAGATAGAGTGTTCTGATAGGCTGTACCACAGTGTGGTTCGGCAACCTGACTGCTCAGGGCAAGTCATTATAGGCAAAAACGTTTTCAAAAATAGATACGACACAATGGTTGGAGGAAAACCAATCTACCTGGTTATGGATTTTAGACCATACATTCTCACAGTGCTGTAACTATTTAGGTCTCATAGTAACATTGCTATTAACACATATATATATATATTTCTTTCAATTAAAATAGCTACTAAATTAGCCCATTATTTCAAGCTTGCTGCGCCAATCGGAGGTTGTTTCTGGGCCAGATGTGGCCCGCGGGCCGCCAATTGAATAGGTGTGATGTACATAGTCTATGTAGGTCTGTAGTTAATTTTGGGACGGTGTATCAGGGAGAGCCAGAGCACAAGTATTTAATTGTATTTTTAATACACATGACAATTAAGTTGAACATGAACATGAACGTAAAGATAAAGTGAGAGAAACATACACTGCATAAGAATGGAAGACTTATTGGACAACAGTTCATCTCGTTAGTCATGGACACCTAGACACTACTGCAGAGATGGTGCATGGACACACACACACACACACACACGGTTAAAAATAACTGTTTGTCAGGTACACACTTAGCTGCAGACACACAAAACTTTCCACTGGGTGGCTGATGCAGAGACGAGAACACAGAATGCTTTTACAAGAAGTGTGTGGGTTACATATACTTGTTAAAGTAGTGTGTGTTCCTTGAAACTACCCAGTGGGTAGTTTTAAAACACCTGTGTGTGTGTGTGTGTGTGTGTGTGTGTGTGTGTGTGTGTGTGTGTGTGTGTGTGTGTGTGTGTGTGTGTGTGTGTGTGTGTGTGTGTGTGTGTGTGTGTGTGTGTGTGTGTGGTACATACATACGCATGCGACAGTTAAGACACAAGCGCCTACCTCTGATCTGAACACACTGAAGGGTTTCCCTGGGCAACAGTCCTCCTTCACCTTGTCATCAGCCTCCGACGCAGGCAGCACGTCAATCTGATCCAGCTGTCAGAGAGAAACAAACACACATTCATTCTGGATGACAAAAAGGCCTTGCAATAAGAACACCTCTCCAGAGAGAGAAACACAGAAATTGCTTTCAGTTTATTGGTCTGATGCTCGTTTTCCTTGAGACTGGGCTGGGGTCCATTAACCACCCTATATACTGTACTTCGTTGACCGGGGTCCCCCAGGGGTCTATACTTGGTGGCCCCCTCCTTTTTACCCCACTACATCAAATCTCTTCATTTTAGATCTGCTATTTTCGGTGAAGAGTTCTGCTATTTGTTGCGAAATGTCTGCCTATTTTCGATGAACGTTCACCTAATATGACATGGCCAGAATAGAGACAGTAGGGTTTAGTTACAGAGGTTCAGCCAAACCCAATCAAATGAGATGAAAAGTTCGGTTCCTCTCTGGACCATGGCAGATCTACAAGATGGGTGCCAAAGGCTAAACCAGATTGTATTAACCACTTAAACCCTATGTGATTAGTTGACCCGGGTTCAACCATGGCTTTATAGAGCGTAATAGTGGCGGCCATGTTTTTCACCGGCATAGTTTCCACAGACAGAAATCCCATTCCTTATATTAAGAAAATCCTTATATTAAGGGTTTTAATTGATATTTGATGTTTATTGAGTTTGCTTTCCCCCCCACCCCTAAAATTGTAACAAACCCCCTAATAAACGCTGTGCACTTGAACTGCCTCTGCCTCTGTCTTCAAAGTACCTCCAGGGAGTTGGTGAGATACACCAGGTTCTTCTCCAGCACGTCACACTCGTCAAACTCCAGCTGCAGGTCCAGAACCCTGGCGCCGTTCTTCTCCAGGTCCCCCTGTGGATCACAGGTAAGGTTGTCACCATCATTACAACGTAATTGACGATTAACTGTCGCTAACTCGACTATTAATTGGGATGGCTGAAGGGGGAAGACAGAGTCTTCCACCTGGGCCTGGTCTTTAAGATCCTCAAAGGAGCAGTGCCCCCTGTACCTGTCAAACTACTAGTGAGAGATGCCCACGGGCACAACACTAGAGGGAGCTCCTCTGACCTTGTCCCCCCCAATATTCAGCACAACCATGGGGAAAAATGCATTCTACTATGCTGCCACCAAAATGTGGAATGCCCTTCCAACAGCCATTAAAGATCTTGACTCCTATGCACACTTAAAACGAAACTAAAATCATGGCTGACCTCAAATTACAACTGGTCTTAGATTCCTACCCCCACCAACTTGCCCCCTCCCCTACTTTCTCAGTAAATATATGTTTCTGCTACTGGAGCTTTTACCGTTATGTTATGTAATGTAACATATGTATTGTATGTCTTACTTAACTGTTGAATTGAGTACAATGGACAATAGATTGAATTTGTTCAATCAATTAATCAATCCAAATAATTACCTTAAAAAAAATCAAATCTTTGCGAAAATACATGACAAGCTCACAACGCGCCACATTGCGACGCATTGTGCGCTTGTAGATCACCCACCTATATTTGCTACTTTTCAACAGATTTAATTTACAGATGAATGGAAATTATTCTGATGATCGTGCTAAATAATTGAGATTATCTCAAATAATTCTGATCAGGTGATTATTATGTCATAATTGTGACAGGCATAATCACAGGGAGGTAGAACCCATAGACACATATCGTTGCTGTCGGGCAGAAACCTCTCATCTCCATACAAAAACTTTGTGTACGTAAATTACAGCATCACACAAAAGCATCAAAAGTAGCAGATCTACAAGCTGGAAACGCGGCGCGAAGTGATGCGTTTTGAGCTTGTAGATCTGCTACTTTTGACGTTTTTGAATTTGAATCCTGAAAAGTAACAGTTTTGGACATATGAGGTTTCCACCCGACAGAGATGATATTACAACACTGAAAGATGGATCAGTGACTGTGGTGTGAAAGTGTGTGTGTGTGTGTGTGTGTGTGTGTGTGTGTAATTGTGAGCACTGTAAGTGTGGAAGAGAGAGGGACAGCATGTTTTATCATTCTTGATTGGAAAGCACTTTGGGTCAACTTCTGTTGTTTTTAAATATGCTATATATATATATATATATATATATATAGCATAATATATATATGCTGTTGTAGGTCATACAGTAGAATGCTTGCTCTTTGGTTTTGTATCTGACTCAACTAGATTCAAACCCAGGCCAGCACGATTATACAGTGTACAGTATATACAGTCATGCTGGAGCCATCAGTTTAGACCATGTATCGCTTTGGCGTGTTTGCATGAACTGCTTACCGTGTGTGTGTATCTTCGCCATGCAGAAATGTGCATTCATGCAGTCGCTTCATGTACATACTTTTCTGTCAGTGTGTGTGCCTGGAGTGTCTGCATCTGCGCGTGCGTGCGTGCGTGCGTGCGTGCGTGCGTGCGTGCGTGCGTGCGTGCGTGCGTGCGTGCGTGCGTGCGTGCGTGCGTGCGTGCGTGCGTGCGTGCGTGCGTGCGTGCGTGCGTGCGTGCGTGCGTGCTAAGCGAGTGACTGACTGAATTGCTGGGGAAATGTATTGTTTTCTATTTATCAAGTAGATGAGAGTGAATGAGTGAGCGAGTTACTTTGTGACCACATGCGTGATTAAGGACATGAATCGTCTGCACAATAACACAATAAAACCCACGCTGTCATTATTTACTCCCACAGTTGACAGCAAAGGACAAAGGACGACTAAACCGCCCACATTCTGTAGAGATTCTTTTTTGGATTTTGGACAAAGAACACTCAAGCAAACTCATTATCAGACCAAAGCTTTCATCTACAAACAAGTCAACAAGAACACCAGCAGGGAGAGACCAAAAGACCTGACAACCGAAGGGACACCTTCAGAGTTGCACCGCAGGCTATCGCTGGGCCATCACTGGGTTCATCAATATTCATTCTGTATTTGTTAGCCTTCTTTCAGCTTGATTTCCACTATGTGACAGTTAGGGCTGTCACAATTATGACATTTTACTTGTCGATTAGTTGTCATACAAATGATTGCAATTAACAATTTAATTGTGTGGCTTTTAAGCTTTGTAAACTAGAGTTGCTCAGGGCAGTTATGACAAAAACATCTAAATACACAAAGAAATGACTGACAATGACCGATCGCAATAATCAAAATAAATAATGTGCTATGGACAAAATATGAGAGAAAAAGAGTACAAAAGCAAGGTGATGTCGAAATCAATCATGGCTGCATAATAGAATAGACTTAAAAACGAAAGTTTAAAACACTGAATTTATTGCACCCACCAAGTGCCTGTGTACACAGGGCAGGCACGGGTGCAATAAATTAAATATTTTAAATTGTCACAGTGTGACAATATTCTTTTTTTTTTAACTCTGTTTTGTTTTCCGCTCAGCACCTGCAACATTATTCCACAGATCTCAATAGTACGACTGAAATTCCATGCGTAATGACAGCCGGATGATGGGAGGCAGGAGAGGAGAGGAGAAGAGAGGAGACGAGACAAGACGAGAGGAGGAGACGAGAGGAGAGGAGTGAAGCCGGGAGGAGAAGAGGAGAAGAAAATAATATTAAGGAAAATGAAGGAGATGAGGCAACACGAGAAAAGGGGGGTCTCTGGCAACTTGCCAAAGCTATACCTCTACACAGACACTTTAATATACACACACCCGTCTGCCTTCAATCTTACCTTGATCATAGCTACGAAGGGCATGACTCTTTTCATGTATTTCTTGAGTTCCGGCAGGGCTCCCAGCTCAACGGCGATCACCTTGTTGTCTGGAAGGACTCCGCTGTTACTCTGAGAAGACATCAATCACACAGGCAAGAGGGAACACCAGGGAGAGAGAGAGGGAAACATTAGCTTTCTAGTCAAGTTCCTGTCTTGTGTTTTAACAAGACATTCACGTTCCTAAAGAGCATTACAGACAGACAGTAATATAATCTTTATCCACAAAGCACTTTTCAGAACTGTTACAAATCTGTATAAAACAGGAAATAACTAGATAAAGTGCTCCTCGGAGCACAGGTCTCCGCCAGGTCAGGTACGTTATTGTGGCCTCCTGGTGGCACTATAATAGGCCAATGTGAAAAGGGTGCCATTTATTCTTAGGCCTTTCACGGCAATCGGACACCGAATTCATGATTTGAGGCATTTTGTTCCAAAAATGTGTTTTGCTAAATTAGACCTGCTGGTGGCGCTGTAACAGGCCAATGTGAAAAGGGTGACATTTCTTCCTCGGCCTAGTGGGAATGTGCGTGTGAAATTTCACGGAGATCGCAAGCTGCGTTCATGATTTGAGGCATTTTGTTCAAAACGTACCAATCCTGCAAACTTTGGAAGCCAACCTTAGCCAATGAGGATGGAATATGGGAAATCGGACAGATCCATGTTGATGACATAACTATAGAGATACTGAGTACCAATTTGCATGACGTTTGGATAAAATTTGTAGGAGTATTATAAAAAAAAATGTTTTGCACACATCGGCCTCCTGGTGCCTCCTGGTGCGGGTTCTGAATTGGCATCCAGGGAGTGTGTGTGCACAGTTTCGCAGCGACCGGGCCAACGGTGCCGGAGATTAGCTGCTAACGGACCACACGCGACGGGACGCGACAGGGGGGGGGGCAATAACCCCACGTTTGCAACTACTTTCGCCTGCGCACTTCACCGGGTATGGACTAGTATATATAAACGAGGAGAATGTTAAAAAGGTAAAAATAAAAATTACAGTGAAAATAGCCGATCTACAAGCTCACAACTGAAAAGGACACCTGTAGCTGTAGTATTCTACAGTCAAACTGACCCTGCCATAGGAACCACAGGCAGTGCTCCAATGCAAAAGGGGTTAACACCTCCAATATGTAACTGGAGGGACTTTGGTGAGAAGAGCTTGGGAGATGCGATACTCATTGATTTGGTCTCGGTAGCTAAAAGCGGGAGAGGTTTTTGTGTGTGACTCAGACAACAAAGGAGGGAGTTGCAGCCGTCTAGGCCTGAAGAAAATGGTTGTCAATAGTTGGCTTTTTGAGGTCCACACTCCATAGATGATAGGAAATTACCTTCAGCTGGAAATATTTATTGATAAAAAATATGTGCCTGGGAAATTCCACAAATTATACAAAAGTATAAGTGAAAAAGGCACCTCCTTTAGCAGCAGAAGTTTACTACGTTTAAAGATTAACCACTTAAACCTTATACTTAGTTGACCGGGGACCCACAGGGTCTATACTAGTAGGTGCCCTCCTCCCTGTATACCAAATCTCTTTGACGAAAATAGCACGTTGTGAGCTTGTAGAGTGTCTATTTTCGCCAGAACAGGGACACTACGGTTCATGCTGTTAAAATTTTAAGTATACAGGTTGAATGGACGAACTCTGGTGACCTTGATCTGCCACCAGTTGATCTGCCACCGATCTGCCATCGTATAGTCTCTCAAGCTAGACTTGGATTACAATGCTAATGTAAATAGTGTGTAATTACACCTGCTAAAAGTTCAGAAGAGGAAGCTGTCATCTACTCTTCAGACCGGAAGGATATTTGACCAGTCATTCACGACACAGTGTTCACGAACATGTATTTTAAAATACGTTTAAAATATATTTTAATTTAATTTCTATTTCTAGCAAGATAGGCTTAGACCAATTTGTTTTCTATTAGGAATTATTTACGCAACTGCACATGCGAAACGGAGTGTGTCGGTGCTTGTCCATCTGATATGTGTTGTGGACATGTTCCTTACCTTGTAGTATTTGCCTAGTAGTGACAAGGCGCTGTGCTGCCAGGGAGGGTAACTCTTGGCCACGTAGACGGTGCAGTGGGAGGGCTTGGCTGGGGGCTTGCAATCCCCTTTCTGTCAGGGGGGAGAAACAGAGAATTTGAATTAATTTGAATCTTTTCGTGTCAATTCAGTGATATATGAAAAAGTAAAATACCACATAAAAATAAATAAGCAAATAAATGAGCTTCTCAATTATGTATTTATTTTTTCTAAATTGTTATCCCACGATTTTGAAACCCAATTTTTTTTACCCAGTGCCAATTGTCTAAGTAATCCTGGGCGCTACACTCCCTCTGCCAGCCTAGGGAGAGCCCAGAGCCAAGCTCATGCCTCCTTCAATGCATGAGAGCTAACAAGCCTTCGTATGACCCAACCGGGGAGTTTAGACGTAGCGCGTGGAAGGAACACGTTATTCCAACCAGTTCCTTTCCCCTCCATCAGGCACCCCGGCTGATCAGGGGGAAGCAGTATAGAGACCAGGATTACTGCACACAGAAAGGCCCTCTCACCAACCCCACCTAGGGTATGGGCACTGAACACGGGACCTTCTAGCTGTGAGGCTACAGCGCTACCGACTGCGCCACCGTGCCCCCCTTAATTATTTGTTTAATCGAAAAAGTTGTCAATATAATAATCGCTAAGATGATCATCAATATTTGCAATTTTCCTTCCAGACATTACTATGCTGCTATGTTGTGACCAATATGGTGCAATGATAATCTACTATGCCAATTTTCTCTTTTGCATAAGCCTCAACTTTAGTCTACACGTGTTTTTAATTATTTAAGGCGGCAGTGTGTGATGGTGCGTCACCTTATGAAACTGAACATACACTCACTCATTTTACAAGAAAACTGTCAACTCTGCTATGCTGTGTGTGCACACATTCCCTCAGATAAGTGAAGGGATGTGGTAATAGCTCATCACACTGCCTTCAATTAAATATGTTCTTGCTCCATTTCAATCTCTCTCTCTCTGTGTGTCTGTGTGTGTGTGTGTGTGTGTGTGTGTGTGTGTGTGTGTGTGTGTGTGTGTGTGTGTGTGTGTGTGTGTGTGTGTGTGTGTGTGTGTGTGTGTGTGTGTGTGTGTGTGTGTGTGGGGTGTGCATGCGTGCTGCAGCTATTTAGATTTTTTAACTGATTCAGGTTTTAAAGGGAAGTATACTGAATAATATTCATGTACCATGTGCCATTTACCAACAGCATAACACATTAGAAAGTACTTTCACCCTTTCAAAAGGATTTACGTTAGGTATAGTTAGGCGAGCTATTAGTGTCGAGTCAACAGTGATCAGAATGTTGTATTCATTATAAAGCCATTAGCATTACTAGGCTCCATTCATCTTGCTTTGTTTTGTTTTGGTTAAACCTGGAGTCACCAGGTTTAACAGTAGATAATCTCTCAAGAACAGATTCTGCTCTGCGTTGGAATCTGTCGGGGAGGTTCGTCATAACGAGTGCGCATTCAGATCAGGAAGCAGGCCGCGCTTTACCCAATCACATGTAGTGGGCGGGATTCACATGTCCGTCGATCTTTCCCCCTCGAAACAAACCGAAACTAATTTAACAATAGCGTCCGTGGAGCAGACAAAACCACGGAAAGATATTCACATTTTAACTTACTCTTTCATCATAGAAACAAGTGGGCTTATAACCAAAACGATCCATGTTCTCTGGGAGAAGTGGTGTTAGTGTTCCGTGTAGAAATATTGTTAGTGGGAATGAAAACATAGTCGCACCAACCGGAAGTGATGCGCTGAAGGCGCATCACAAACACCGGTTTCCTTGTGCTCTGGTGTTACGTTATCGTCCGCCCAGAGCCAACAGACATAGAACAAACAGCAGAGGGCGCTGTTTTTCATTTTCAGTTGGCGATGGGTTCCCAGATTGAACAGTAGATGACAGGATACTGAGAACAATTAGTAAATGTCAGATCATTTCAGCAGAAAATACTTTCAGGAAACTTTGCTCTCTGATAAAGGGCATTTTGAGATTTCAGCTGTAATTTTTTATGAGGTATTTACACTATATAAACAAAAATGCTTTTTCATACATATAGCTCCAGGCGCTTTAAAGAGCTGAAATACACAAGCCAACATAGAAATTGCAGTTAAAGCTTGCTCCAGACGAATAATAATAGTAATAATGATAATGTTATTTATAAAGCACATATACATGTACAGAGACTGCAGCTCTGTGTGCTGTACATGAGAAAATCATTAGTAAACCCAAGACAAACAGATCAATAATAAATGAATGAACGAATGAATTCCCTCAAATAATAAGTCGCATTAGAGGAGGATCAGCTCTACGAGTCAACCAACAAGTAGCTCTCAAAACACTGGTCAACTTTAACTGATGTACTGTGATGTACAGTACTGTTGTGTAGGGCTGGCAGAATTCTCCAAGATGAAAATATATGGTGAGCGACTGAGCGTTATAATTCATTAGCATGTATCAGACAGCTTCATGTATTCTAGATTCAGCATTCAGCAAAGCTAGCGATGAGCTAATGTCAGCATTGGACCATCAACCTGTCAATCAAAGAGCAGTTGCTAATGTAAATGATGCATGCACGCTGGCTGATAGAATAAGTATTGTTGTTTGTTTAGTTTTTATGTAAATATGAAGCCAAACTGGCACCTAGACTTTAAGCAAATGGAATGGGTCTGTCAATCATACAATGCTGTCTCTGGGGGTAATTTACAAAAGTATGATCCTCTCCCTCCTCTTCCCCGCTTTTCCCTCAACGGTAACAAGACCGTAACAAGACCTGCCCAGCGTGAATCAATCGCAGCAGCAGTCTGGCGGCCTGAGATATCTGCCAACATACATCTTGTCAATACCTTGTTTTATGTCGTCTGCTTTCTACCTGAGGCCACTTATCGGAGCACTGAATTGTTAATACACGATAAACTAACTTTCCTACCATGCAAATGCCGGGACCTTTCGGGGCATTTCACTTCGTACCAAGCACAGCTCAAGTACAATTCCAGCAACTGCTGACCTCTCCTGAATACCAAACCTCAATAATGATCAATAATTTGGAAAAGGGGACACCATTCCTGTTGGAAAGTTACATTCAAGTATATAATCCAAGGTCATTGTTTTGTTTTTGTGATTGTTCTTCTTCACGGTAATTTTACAATCTTATTTTCTGTTTTTGTTTCCAATCTACAAGTTTGTGAGCAGCGTAGATTGGCTATTTTTGACTAATGTTCTCCCCAGAATATGGATGCTGGGGTTCAAGTGGTTAAATGTCCCGTCATAATGTGTTAATTTTGCTCCCTGCATGTCTTCATGCCATATGTTTTAAAAAATTTAAATAAAGCACTTTGAATAGCCTTGTTGTTGAAATATGCTATAAAAAATAAAGCATGACCCTCAACTGATTTCAAACTGGTAGAGTTTGAGCCTTGACCATCAAGTCAGACCCAATAAATCACATCAAATTGCTGAATCAAAGCAGTTATTTTATTTGTCCACAACTCTTCAGAGAACACTGAACCGTCCTATAATGCTGCTATGCAGCAAATAGTGGAAAATCTCATTTGTAACAAGCACGTCTTTTATTACTTTCCCCCTCGCTGTGCTGTGCCACCCCACACAACCATGAAGATGCTAGCTACATATCACCTACACAACACATTGCCAACTCGGTCTTTCAATCATCAAAAACATTAATCCATTAAGACCGTGAACACATCTGTATCATTTAAAGATTTCAAAAATAGCAGATACACAAGCTTATAGCGCAGCACTGAGTGCCGCGCTATGAGCTTGTAGATCTGCAATTTTTCTTTAAATCGTAGACAATTTGTGCAAATCTTTGAATACATATATATACGTTTTAAAGCGAACATTTTAAACTCTGTGCTTCTGGGGGTCCCTGGAACAACATATTTTGAGATGGGGGTCCGTGTTCAAATACATATCATTTTGAAATTGAAGAGTTGGAGCACCACTGATATACAGTAGCAACATACTGTTAGGATTTAGAAATCATTTTTAGATATGTATTTGGCCACAGACCCCCATCTCAAAATGTTTTGAGAAGCAAAGAGTTACAAATGTTCGCTTTAAAAAAAAATATATATATATATATATATATATATATATATATATATATATGAACAAGATTTGCACAAATGTTCAAGATTTTTTGTTTTTTTTGCAGATCTACAACCTCATAGCCTCTACTAACTCATAACTCGGTGCCGAGCTATGAGCTTGTATATCTGCTATTTTCAAAGACCCATTTTGAAACATCAATTGCCAGCTCTATCTCTGCCTCTGAAAAAACCAATTCAAAACCAATTTCGTGACGATGACCGGGGCCACACTGACGCGAGTACACACACTACCACTCATAAACCCTGTGCGCATACAGATGCACATGCATGCAGATCTTACTTTGCTCTTGGGCGGTTGCAGGTAGGCCTTCAAGCGCAGTCGGAGGTCGTGGGCGGTCTCCATCAGATACTGGGAGGAACGGATCAGAACCTCGTCGACGGGACCCGCCGCGGGCCATGACGCCTTCATCAGGGCAGTGGGCTGCGAGGGTAGGAGGAATGGTTGAGAAAGAGCTGTTATTTGACCAGTTAAACCCTATATACTGACCGGGGTCCCCCAGAGGTTTATACGTCCTTTTTTCCTCCTCTACACCAAATCTCTTTGCCGAACATAGCCGATCTACAAGCTCTATATCTGCTATTTTTGTTCACCTATTATAATAGGCCCAAAATAGGGATGCTAGGGCTCAGGTCGCATCGATATTTTGGAGGGAACATTAGATTTCCCCCCAAAACCGGCTATTTTTGTAGAAGAGATTTGATGTACACGGAAAAAAGCGGGTCCAGTTTACTGTCCAGAGGGTTTAAAGGGTAAGACCAATTTAGTAGAGGTTTGGGTTGTGTAGTTACCTTGCCATGATGTAACTCCAAAGGTGGGCAAGAAATAAAAAATAATTGATCCATTGATTAGAAATTGATAATTCTAAATATGCTCCTCATTGACTTACATTGTACGGTAAAACAGCTCTCAAAGTCACTCTTTTAGCACATAAATGAACCCAAACATAGCTGATTCAGACAATATAGAGCATCACCAAACCCAGTACTGTTTGTTTTTTTAATAAAAATGTCAACTTCCTGTTGATTTTACTATTTGAAGATCTGGATCCGGATCCGCCGATCCAGTCCGGGTTTTCTACTTATTAAAAATGGCTAAATCAACAGGAAGTTGACATTTTTATTTTTAAAAAAAAACAGTACTGGGTTTGGTGATGTTCTATATTGTCTGAATCAACTTTGTTTGCGTTCGTTTTTGTGCTAAAAGAGTGACTTTGAGAGCTGTTTTACCGTACAATGTAAGTCAATGAGGAGCATATTTTGAATTATCAATTTCTAATCAATGGAGCAATTTTTTTTTTTTCTAGCCCACCTTTGGAGTTACATCATGGCAAGGTAACTACACAACCCAAACCTCTACCAAAATGGTCTTGCCCTTTAAGTGGTTAAGCTGAGGGACTGCCTTGGGAAAAGCAAGGATTTAAAAATAGCAACAGAGAATCACTGATGGAAAAGAACCAGAGAGGGTCATTATCATACTGGAGCCGACTCCAGGGTCACCCCGCCTTTGTAGGAAAGAGAGGAGACACGCAAACGCATGTGGGTATTTGCACCCCCACAAACTACAGAGGGTAAAGATACACACACATACAATAAAGTTTATCAAAATAGGCATACATTTGTGCATGAGGCTCCCTGATGTGCGAGTCTGGCAGAACAGAGACAATATGGTTAGCTATTTGAGGAGGTGTGTCCACAGAGATAGTCCCTGCAGATGAAGCCTGTACTTCTTTCTTTGCTGAGCAGACCACAACTCTATTCAATAACTTAAGAACTAGCATCCCGCGAGTTAAACTGTAGATTTTTTTTTTATCTATTGTGCTATTGTGTATTATTCACTCAAGTGTAGAGAAGTGTAACTACACTAGTCCCTACAGTGACCTCCAGAATTGGTGGCACCCTTGGTAAAGATGAGCAAAAAAAGACTATGAAAAATAAACAACAGGCTGCCACCAGGGTGCCACCAATTGTGGAGAACACAACACATTGTCACCTACAGTAGAGTGAGTAACTTGTGTGTCACCTTGCCGAGGAGGCCCCAAGTGTACTCGCAGAGATGTGGGCAGATGGGTGCCAACAGTAGAGTCTGTCTCTCAATGAACTGGAAGACAAGGTCTCTGTGCATACCCTCGATGGCCAGCTCACGATACTTGTCCTTGGCTGCCTGCAGAAGTGTACAGAAAGAAAAAACACACACACACAGACACACACACACACACACTCGTAAGTAAGAGGGGAGCCGAAGAAAACAAAAGAAAGAGTCACCGGCTTTCTGAGTTCTTGCTCATCGTCAAAATGCTACTTTGCAGTCACAAAGCTGTTCAAATTGTATTTTACTTCTTAACAAAACACAAAACAAGACACTGAAGATAAATCCTAGGACTTGATCTGGCCATGTAGATCTGGCTTGGATTTCCTTGAGCTTTCGGGATTACATAGCGTTTTGGGGCCTGGCACAGTTTACAGAACACACACCCAGAACCACGTTGGAATCTAGTGTTCTGCCGTTTTATGCTTTATCGTTATCGCTATTTTTATTTGTCAACTGTTATTAAACATCCAATCTAACAATGTGCCCGACCAGACAGGCTGCATTTGTTGATAGAATGTATAATTGTGTACATTTTTTAAGCTATGTTGATGAATTACATAGTGTAGGACCACAATGGAAACAAGTCCCCAGGACTTTTTTGTATTATCCTTTTAGCCTTAACCCATTTAGACCGGGAAAGCTTATACGTCTGTGTCATTTTAGGTGTCGCAATGTATATAGCAACAGAATTTAATTTTTTATTTTTTGAACAACAAATCGAAAAATTTCTGAAAACTTAGGTTAGGATTTAACCTACAAGCCCACACGTCACCCAATGTTCGGCCCTGTTAGGGAGTGTGGTTAACACATTGCCTGCCAGGGGCGCCCGCTGGCCTAGCGGTCCAGGCGCATATGCTGGTAATCCAGCTTGACGGCGTGTTGCGGGTTTGACTCCCGACTACCTTTGCTGTGTGTCACCCCCCCATCTTTCTCCCCATTTCCTGTCAGCCTACTGTCCTGTCAAATAAAGGCATAAAAGCCCCCAAAAAAAACTAAAAAAACATTGCCTGCCAAAAACGTATAATATGCGTTCTTTCAAATCCATCACTTGCCTGCCAAGAATGGATTAATTTTTTTTTAAATTCCACAAGAGGGCGCTCTAACACAGTTTAGGAATGATCACTCGACACTCAGAGAAGAAATAGATGGATGTGACGTCATCCCAAAAAACGTCACGTCCATCCGCCCCAACGTTAGGATTTTTAGAAAAACACTTCTAACTCAGATTATTATTTTTTGTTGAGGAAAACCACCCATTTCCAACGAGCCATAGCTCCAAAATGGCCGATTGCGGTAGAAATGTTATTGTTCCAGTGTTCCAGTGGATACACAGCACTCTAGCCCACCCCACAGACACTTTTTTTTGGTTACATTTGTGTACACAACGTGGCTTCCACGGCTTTTCAAAGATCGTCTATTGAAGGTAATAAAAATAAACGCTGGCAAGGGGATAAAAAACTATGTTTTAATATCAGGCACTCAATGTGCTAAGAGACATTTCTCCAAAGGTCAAGTCATTTACCTGGAATTCGAAGAAGCCGCTCTTCAGTGCCTCCTTGTACATCATCCTGTCATAGTGCTGCTCTGTCTTCAGGATGCCTGCGTTCATCTCACTGGACAATCACACACAAACAGTCAAATAGTCAGTCAGTCAGTCAGTCAGTCAGTCAGTCAGTCTCTTAGCACTGTCATTTGATGCCATTCAAACTCTCATCCCTTGCTCTCATTCATTCATCTCTCACTTACATCCCCGCTTTCCCCAACAGCATGCTCTCTCTTCATTCATTCATTCATTCATTCATCTATCTATCTCTACCTGGAGAACACTCTGTCGTTAAAGGTGTCTGCGGGGCCGGTCCTCAAGTTGTTCTGGTTGGCGATCATCTCCTTCACCCACTCCACCCAGGTGTAGAGGCGCAGGATGCCCGCGTCCGCCATGGTCTCCACGAAGTTGGCGTCCTCCACCGTGTCGCCAGCGTCGGCCAGGGCCAGACGCATGCCTGGAGCAGAGGATGGACCACAGGGACAGGGTGGAGAGGTTAAAACAACACAGACGTTCCACCAGAAGTGTGCCCAGTGCTCAGGAACCAGACACCTGCTCAAGCGTGACGCTGTATACATTAGGAATAACTGCTTCTCACATGGCGTAATTAACTCTTTGACTGCCATGGACGAGTTAACGCGTCGAATTCTGCCAAGGCTCAGCCTGCCGTCGACGAGTTTGGACAAGTTTTTGTTTTCAGTGGTTTTCCACTAGATGGCGCTGTTACCTATCCTATGATGATGCTCTCACTGCCTGATGACGTCAGACCCGGAAATGACGTCATAATAAAAAAAAAAGATTGTTTACTTCCTGTTTATTTTCCTGCAGTGAAACGGCCATCTCTGTTAGATCTCCGTTCCTCCTTTTTTTCCCCTCTATGCGTGTAACGAGCCTATCTTTGTGAGGACAGCGGTCACAGAGAATATTCCAGGTACAGTGTCATTTTAGATTTTAGCTAAAGCCATTATTTTATACTTTGGCTATTTAAAAATAGCAGAGTGCAGAGCTATTTTGGAAAAATGATGAAAATGTGTGCAAATCACAACATTTTAACTCAAATCTTTGCTTCTGGAGGTCCCTGGAACAGCATATTTTGAGATGGGGGTCCGCTGCCAAATAAATATCATTTTTAGGGTCCTTGAAATGAAAAAGTTACAACTTCTGCAACTTTTGCGTTTTTCAGAAAACTGTTAAGTAGGGTAATATGCTTCTAGGGCTTCTACTGGTTCTACCGAGTGAAGACCCACCCTCGCTGCCCTTCCAGCCAATAGCATTTGTTTTCGGTTTCTTTTCGGGACTGGAAGTTCCAAGATGGTAAATTTGAATTGAAATAGTGGCTTCAAAAGGGGTCTGTAGAAACCAATGGGTGGCGTCACGGCTCCCTTCGTACATATTTTCCATATTTTTATGCTAGTAACGAACCTGCCACATTATGATGACATTACGTTTTCCCCAGGACCTCTTTCCAAAGGACCTCAAAGGTTTTGAGGTGGGGCCAAATGGAATATTTAACAATCCTCTGCTGGGGAGCCGTTACAAGTGTGTCACCGGCATGTCCCTCTCTAATGTAAAATGACCCACCCAGTGAAAAGAGCTCTTCTGAGGCTAACCTCTTGCTCTAATGTCCTCATAAATATTCCTCCCATCATTTCCCTTCCCTCTCACATCACTTAGTTGCCATCAAAGAGCGCAACAGCAGTGGTGCAGAAAGAGAGACAGAGAGAGAGAGACAGAGACAGAGAGAGTGAGAGAGAAAATGAATGCATCAGTGAACATTAAAACACTGAAATAACGCCTATTCTGATGTAACATCCCAGTATTATTTGAGCAGTTGGTTTAAGTTGAAATTGTATTTCAAAGGACTGGACAATGGCTCTGTAGAATTATAAACTAAATGAGGGAATGCTTCAGAAACAATCAACTCCTCTTCCTCTATAATAATAATAATAATAATAATAATAATACAATTATTATTATAATTAGACTCCACAGAACTCTTTCAAACAGCTAATTTATACAGAAGCAACAGTATTTATTGTGGCTGTATAAGCTGCCATTACAATATCCACAGGAGGCTATAAGAATAACAGGGTGAGATTAGCTGAAAGACAAACAAAACAATTACAAGCTGAAAGAAACATACCGTCTGCTGAGAACTTCTCAATAGCTTCACTGAGGGTGAGGAAGTTTCCTGTAGATTTGGACATCTGGGGAATATTAAAAACAGGGATGTTAGTAGAATATTGCACGCACACGCACACTTTAAAAGTGCCATTGACCATATTCATACCGCTGCCTTTTGCTCTTATACTATTAAATCATACTCTGAGGTCTGATATGATCAAGACGCAATGCAAAATCCAATTTAGATTTAGCAACTTTTACAAACAACCATGCGACAAACAAACAAGCGTGGAGGAGACTTTAAGGGCTAATGACGCACCTTTTCAGAGTTGAGCAGCAGGTGTCCGTTGGCGCGTACCGCCTGTGGCCACTTCCCACTGCGAAGAAGAACACATCGGTGTCACCATCACATTATTCAACATGCATTAGGACTGCCATTCAGCAGCATCGTGCTCATGTTCACTCAACGTGTGAGGTGGCAGTGGTAGATACGTTATGGGTTCGATGTAAACCAACCACTGGTAATGGCTGTCTGATGAATAAGATAGTTGCTGTCGGGCAGAAAACATATATGTCTACAACCGTTACTTTTCAGGAAATGGAGAAAAATAAATATACTTGTGTTCCAATGGATTATTGTCACATTTAGTTGTATTATTTGTATTATCATCATTACAAGAGCGGTGCTCCGGCCTACTCGTGAACGATGCAAGTCGGGAACATGCAAGTTGGAAATGCATGCCCCACCCAATTATGCAAACCCGCTGTACCCGTTGTCAGACACCCATTGTATCCGTCTTGATGATGATTTGTGGAGGTAATGACCAGTAGGCAGCCCAGAAGAGATGATTAACTTGTGGGTCAAAAAGTTCAGCATTCAAGGTCATATTTTGAATTAACAGTTGTCCAGATTGTCATAAAACTTGGTGGGAATTAATATAGGTAATTAGCTGTCAAAAAGATATTATGAACAACATTAAAAAAAAAGTGAATTTTCATGAAACTTAGTGGGAATTATCAGCTGGCTGTCCCGAAGTGATGATTAACTTTAGAGTCACAAGAGACCAAGGACAAGGGGAAAAGTAGTCAACATTAATGTACACAATTTCATAGTGCTAGCAGAGGTGCGCACTCTACAGAGTACAATATTTATAGTTAATGGACATACAATGCATGGACTAAACTTTTGACATTTTCATAAAATATAGTTGTTTAAGGACAAAGTTTCCAAAGCTGTTAAAGAGTCAGACGTATGGTTTTACCGTAATTGGCAAAGTGTCTTAGAAAATAAATGCTCAACTCTGCTACATTGCTTGGGAATAGCGTATTTTCCTTGCTTTCGTTAACACACAGGTGACACGGAAAATGATGACAGTGTAAATCGCCAACTTGGGATCAGCCAACCATTTTTCGAAACTGCTGAATATTTGGATTGCTCAACCACTTTTAGTATTTTGCTGCACCCTAGTACATCGCAGGGCATACCAGTCCTCATTATCCCTCTCCGTCTGTCTCACTATTTTTTATTTCAGTAAAGCATTCTTAAGCTATGGACTGGTACTATAAAAATACAATTTATTATCTTATATCTTTCTCTTATCTTTCTTTTATTACTATATTTCTCTCGTACTCTGTATCTGTGTGTGTGTCTCTCTCAGCATCCCTTATGCTCATTTATGAGGCACTAATGACATATACTGCTCAAAAAAATAAAAGGGAACACTCTGATCCCTTAATTCTTTTTAGTTTTTCGTTAGCAGTATGTACACAGTTCATGAAAAAACTCAAAAGAATTAAGGGATCAAAGTGTTCCCTTTATTTTTTTGAGCAGTGTATTTACATCTGAAATTCAATTTAAACCAGGCCATTTTGGTCAAGCAACACTTGTGTAAAGGCTCTTGAGTTGTAAGTAAGTAGGTCGGAGAGGCGTATTGTCGGTATCAGCCAGAGTGCGGGAATCTATCCCCGTTTCGCAGTGCGCTAGACCCCTGGGAGATGGACTGCTGAACACACACCAACACCTATCCTCAGCTCCCAGGACTTACCACACCGCATGCCACACCCAAGCTGTGCTACTCATTCGCCGACTTGGCGGTGCCCGGGATCGAACCCATGTGGTCAAGAGGCAAGTGCTCTACCGACTGAGCTAAGACAAGTGTTTTTTACCAACGTACTTGTCTTTGGGCCACATGGCCACGTGGTTGTACAGGTAGTAAGACAGGTGGTTTGGCACGAGGTCTTTTCCGGACACGCGCACGTCCACGGGATACCAGTAGGCAAACTCCCTCCGAAGCTTCTGCAGGTGCTCGTTAGGGATGTCCGTCTTAGGGAACGGAGACGTCTTAAAGAAGATAAAGTCCCACACCTCTCTGGTCATCTGCTCTGGCCTGGGGGTGGGGGGGTGAGAGAGAGAGTGAGGGAGATAGATCTTTATTACTTGTGAAAGGAAATGGCCCTCATTTACAATAGTGCCAAGCTAAGAATACACTTAAAGCCAACATTTGAGGGTAAAATAAATACGCAAATAATATTAATGAAAATTGCACTAGTTGTCATCAAGTAGCCAATGTGGAACTGTGCTGACTACAAGGTTCCTCCGATTCCGGATCCCAACCCTAGTTGTAGGCGTACCTGATGCCCAGCGGTGAGGGCCCCTGTCCGTTGAGCACACCACCCTGCAGGAGGTGAGCCACCGTGTAGTACGCCATGTAGATGGTGGAGTCTGACAGAGACTCGATCAACCACTTGTCGTCCCACGGCAGACGTGTTCCTGTAGCAACAAAGGAACAACGTTACAGGCCTGTCACAATTATTACATAATCAACCGATCGCAATTGTTTGAGATAATCACAATTGTTTTTGAGCGTCAGAATCGTTTCCAGTCATCACAGTATAAATTAATCAGTTGAAAAACCACGACGCGTCACAATGTGACTCATTGTGAGCTTGTAGATTGGCTATTCTTGCAAAACTATATTTACTGGCCGTTATGTGGCCTTCAAATCTAGTCCCGTTGATCAGAGCAATAGTCACCGGGCTATGGCCATTTGAAGTGTTAGATACAGCTGTAACACTGCTGTAGTGCCCCATATGTGTGCAATTTAAGTTTTTGGGTTTGACTATTCATGCCAGACCCCTGAACAGCGTTTGTGCCAGATTTGGTGTGGATTGGAGAAACAGAGCCACTAGGGCCACACTTATGTGACTATTTCCATGGCAGACCCTTGAACAGAGTGAGTTTTTGCCAACTTAGGTCTGGATCGTAGCAACGGTGCACCTGTGCCGGGGACCACATGTGGCCCCTGGTGTGACTATTCTCATAGCAGACCCCTAAACAAACAGTTTGTGCCAACTTAGGTCTGGATCGGAAGAAAGGTGCGTCTCGCAAGTCCAGATTTACGTTTGTGAAGTCCACTGTCGGTCCACCATCAACCCACGCTCTAGGCAATTTTAATATAGGATGATTTTTGGAGTAAGAATAAAGTTAGACTTATTAATGCCTGTTTTGGCCATTACATCTTTTGTTTGCAAAGCTTAAAAAGGCAAAAAGATCTTTCAATATTTAGTGCCAAAAACACAATTAAATTGTTAATCACAATTCATTTGTACGACAATTAATTGCCAACAAAAATTGCATGATCGTGACCAGTTCTGACAACCCTACATGCACACGCACACACAGTGATAAAGATGGGCAGTGACAAGCACATAAAGCCATGCAAAAGCAAATCAGTCACAGTCTACTTTGTACTGAGCGGGAGGTGTTTTATGTGAAGTTTAACCTGCAAAGACAAATCTTTGGACGGAAAATGCAACAAACAGCATGAGCTGATGTTTGAACAATTTACCTGTGGGACTTGGTGTTTTACCTTGCTAAATATATGAGGAGTTACTGGTGGTTATTGAGTTTGTTTAGCGAGTTTGTTTAGCGTGTCTGTCTATTCCTGTGTGGCAGTGGTTTCATCAGAAGTCCTCTAGCTCCCTCTACAGTCCACAGACAATCTACCATTAAACAGCTTAAGCACATGAACCCTACTGTCCCTATGTTGGAGCAAACATTCTGCAAATTATCAATGAGATTTGGTGTAGAGGGAAAAAAGGAGGGGGCCAATTATAGACCTCTGGGGGCCCCTGGTCAATGTATATAGTTTAAGTTGTTACAGAGCTATTACTTCCTATTCACATTGTGTGAATAATCTCTCTATGTGAGACAAGACAGTGTACAGGGCATTACATGGGCTATCAAATGTAAGATATCCAAAGAAACTGAACATCATTCAAACATTGATTTTGTGGAGACCTGTTCTTTCAGGGCACTGGACTTTAAAACAAATGTAAAGTATGTTTGATGAAGCTGATCTTTCATTTTGCAATCAAACCTGAATTCATGATCTACTTCAAAAACTACCCTGCAGTGGTTGGAGGTGCTACTCTTCCAAACATACAGACAAACCGACATACACGCACACACTCACCGAGGCCATAGGTGCGAGAGCAGGCATGCTCCTGGAGCCAAGCCAGTGTTGCTTCGAAGTTCTTCCTGGTCTCCTCACAGAACCTGCACAGTGGAACCAACGCACAGCACATACTGTCAGTGGTGGAAAGTAACTAAGTACATTTACTTAAGTACTTTACTTAAAGTACCATTTCGAGGCAGTTTACTTGAGTATTCCCAACGTCCAATACTTTTACTTCTACTCCACTATATCTCAGAGGCAAATATTGTACTTTTACTCCACTACAATTATTTGAAAACTTTAGTTACTAGTTACTTTGTAGATTTTGATTATTACAAAACATACATTACCCACTTCAGCCCTATCTACATTTTGCCCATTTGAAAACAAGCTCACAATGCGTCGCAAACTTCAAATGGGACATTCTGCATAATGAGTACTTTTTAATTTTGGTACTTTAAGTACATTTTAATACCAATACTCTTGTACTTTCACTCAAGAAAATTTTGAATTACAGACTTTTACTTGTAACAGAGTATTTCTATATTGCAGTATTGATACTTTTACTTTTACTACGTAAGAAATGGGTGTACTTTTTCCACCACTGCATACTGTGTAGAGAACACTAACAGTACACACACACACACACAGTAAAGAATACTCTGTAAAGAACGCTCTAACAGCAGCCCCACATTGCAGAGAAGGCCAGGAGACAAGGGACATGCAGGTGTCTTACGTCTCCAAAGACTTGAGGGCTTCATTGGCCTGCTGCTTCCACTCCACGTTACCATAGTCCAGGTACCTGAAAGACCAGACGGAAATACAATCGATGTTCATTAAAAACAACAGCTGTTTTAAAAAGAACTTTCTGCTGAATTGAGATTTGAACCTGCTGGCGTCGGACTACATATTTGTGGCTAAAAGGACCAACGCAGGATTAAGTAGGCATTTATCACCAATAGCACAACAATTATTATAGTAGCAATAAAATTTAACTTTCTTTAAGAGGAGACTCTTTTTACGTTTCAGTTCAAAATTTGTCAACTCGCTTTTTTGTTTAATTACTTCCAATTTCCCTTGTTTAATCTGTATCGTGAATGAGTTCTCTCTCCTGAATTGGTTAAAATTGGTATCCCGACCTGAAGAGCTGGAGAGACCCCTGTTACTGAACAAACAAACTACAGCAATGATTGAATATAGAGCTATTTAACACTTATTTTAACAAACAAATATCAATTACAGCACCTTTAACTAGTGTTATCTAACCCTCTGCCATAAAGCTACTGAGTTTATCTTAGAAACATAGTGTTTTTTTCCAGCACTCACCACTGGTCACAGAGGGCCACCACACACTCGTCGGCTGATCGGGACATGACCTGCTTTTCAGGCTCCATGTAGACCAGGGCATCTCCCTGGGATGGAGAAATAAACAAGATATTACTCTACTATGTTCAGCTTCATTTACTGCATACTCCATCGAACGCTGTGTTGCTTGCCAGCCAGCACTGAGCTACAGGCACAATTTAGGCTTTAATCACCACATGCAAACTCACAGACAAGACTCACAAAATAACCATGGAACTTTGGGTGCACTCCTGGAACTTCTGAACTCTAAAAAGGTACTACTTTTTAGGTTTGTTTATCACTTAAGCCTTATATAATAGACGATCTACCTGCTCACAACACGTTGCATCCCGAAGTGTTGTGAGCTTGTTGATCTGCTATGTTTGCTATGTTTTGAATTTGTTTGCCTAAAATGACCAGGTTCACAGTGGTTAACCCATTTAGAAGGTCGATTCTACAAATGTTTTCTAAACAGTTTTCTGAAAAACTATCGTTGCTATATCAGTGGTGCTCAAACTTTTTCATGTAAACGCCAACGGCCACCCAAAATGATATGTATTTGGCCGCGGACCCCCATCTCAAAATATTTTCTTCCAGGGACCCCCAGAAGCAAAGATTTGAGTCAAAGATGTTCCCTTTAAAAATGTGTATATATATATATATATATATATATATATATATATATATATATATATATATATATATATATATATATATATATATATATTCAAATATTTGCACAAATGTTCAAGATTTTACAAAACATTTTGAATAGCCCAAAGTATAAAATATGGATAAAGTGGTTGCACAGATGCTTTCCCGGTTTTAACGGGTTAAGTTCGCACACAGCTTTGAAGTCATGTTGGGGTGGCAGTACCTTGTCTATCAACATCTTCTGGATGGGTTTCTTGACATCCTGGACCTTCTGGCCCTTGTAGCCATCCACCAGCATGATCTAAAGGAGAGAGGAACATAAACAGTTTACGTGACCGACTGTCCGTAGTACGCAAAAATGTACAATTCTCTGGATACTGGGCTGGACGCGTCAAAGGTTTACTCAGTGCTGTTTCTCACGACTGAAAAATGTTGTTAGGCCAAGTCCTACGAAAACAGTGTGAAAGGAGCCACCACACTAGTTTTGGTAGCCATACAGCCAACCAGTTGAAGAAATTGCAGGTTGAGGTTTTAACCTTTGCTTTTATGAAATATCCGAGATCATTAGGGTTTTCTGGAAGATTGAACATAATATTCTATTGCTAGTTTGACCAAATACTCTTTAATCTTAAAATAACAAATAACCGTAAATAGGCTATCTATATGCTTACAACGAGTAGTAAGTATAGTAGCCTATTTTTGGTGCGGGACATGTTTCCATAGAAGATATGCTGACATAGAATGCAAATGACTGAAATCAGTCGTGGTCACTGAGAACTTAAATCCATGAATACATACACGTATTACACATACAGTATCTAATGAGTGCCCGGGTGCAAACACCATTATTGGCTATGGACACATTAATTTGCATTCATCTGGCCAAGCCTAATGCACAGCAGAGGAATCAAACCATAGAATCCTTCACGGTAGAATGAAACTCACGCCTTCATAGAATCCTTTAAGGTAGACCTTCTCCTTGGCTTCGGCCAACTTCTCTCTGTCATTCTGACTCTGAATCTTCAGTTCGTCACACACCAGAGGAGCAGACAAGCTCCCATAGCCTGGAATTTCAATTATGGGAACCTGACGTGGACACAGACACACACACACACACAGACACAGACACACACACACACACACACACACACAGAGCATTTCAACAGACTGAACCAAATTACTTTCTCTCTGTGCTGAAGATGGTTGGGTGAAATATAAAATTGTAAGTTCATGGAGGATATTAACTTACTGGCTCAAAAGGCAATACCATCTTGTCTTCAATTCCATACTTCTCCCTCAGGGCCTTTGGGAGAAAAAGAAGAAAAAAACAGCATCAATAGCCACTTGATTAATAGTGTGCAGAGTATGTCATGTGCAGTGTGTAACATAGCAACATCAAAATGGAACAATTCACAAAAAAATTATTCCCGTTTCTGTGCTATTGAATGAAATAGCAGACCTTAGTATTTCTTTGATATTTACCTGGCATTCCAAGTCGGCAGCTTATATTCTTTCAAGATATGTCAACACCTTCTCAGATTTCTTTCTATGCTGAAGCTACAGGTGTCAGGTTACCACATATTGGACTATTATGGATTATTATGTTTGACCTATTGGTGACATCATACATCGTCCTGTTGACATTACACATGCAACTCAGATTTCAGATTTAAACTCACCTGCTTCTTCTTGATGTCTCTAAGAGCAGCAATGTCATCAGGAGCATCAGATGGAACGCTGGTCACCACCCCGGTACCTGAGGAGCACAAGGAACACCACACAGGATAGGTCTTGGTTAAGGGACTCGTTTTTGCTGAGCGGGTGCGGGTGTCTCATTCATGTTATCTGGCTGGATGTCCCTTGCTGGTCTAGGAATTCAAACAAGCAATTTTCTGGGCTCAAGCCCAACATGTTTGCCATCGTCATATGTATAACAAAGAAGTGTTACTTCATCAAAAAGCTGTCAACCAATGCAGATATGAAAACATCTACTGAGATATTCTATCGACGGATGGAAGTTGAAATCCCAATGAAATCCCTAAAGCAACAAAGGCTGCTATGATTCATAGAACTGACAAATCAGAAAATAAATGAATAACGAGCACATTTTGAAGTGTATGCGTATCCCAGTGCACAACCAGCTGAAAATTTTGGACAAATATGATGATACATATTATTAATGTAATAAGCAGTTAAGCACCTGTTGTATTGTACTTTAGTATTTTGCAAATATACATTTTCAGTATCCTTTCTAGCAGGTTGACACATACAGATTATCACCAGGGCATTCGCCCTGGTGATAATCGAGGCATAATAGGGCAAGGGCGAATGCCAATGGCCGATAATATGTTCATCACATATCAATGCCACAACTGTGGCGGACAAGAGTTCCTTCCACAGCAAGGTTGCACACGCTCAGCCCGTGGTGACATTATAGCTTGCGTTGATGGGTCAGTTACGGCCCTATCAGCCCTAGGATTGATAACAGCTATCAGCCCCAGGGCTCAGTTATCACTCTCTCAATCCTTTTATCACACCCCTCACACAGGATACGTGATAAACATGCATAGATGAGGTGTACTTTCCGAGAGGCACGCTGGCAGTGTTTAGCAGTAGTGTTCTGACATCCATCGTTTTTTTGTAATACATCATTTGGATTGTGTTATAAAATAAATGTCTTAAACCCATACCTTTGTCCTCCTTGATGGTGAGCATGGGAAGAGCATAGATGACCTTGTAAGAGGTCAGAGGGGCATTCAGTGCACAGCCCAAAATATCCTGGTGAGAGAGAGAGACTTAGAACCACTCGTACAAATCATATCGGTTACTGAATGAAACCTTCAGTGACAGAGCCTCGTACACAACCTAATATACAATATGTCATGCAGCTGGGAGCTACGATTTAGGTACCGTTATACTGATTTCGACAACGTTTCCAAGGTCCCTCCAGGCTAACAAATAGAAAAATAAAATAAAAAACATCATCTGCAGTAGGGCTGGGCAATAGTGACATGAGAGTAGATACCATGCATGATTTAGCATATTGTAATATTATGATATGGCATAAATGTTGTATTTTCCTGGTTTTAAAGGCTACATTACAGTGATATTTATTTTTAAACTTCCCTGACTGTTTCTAGTTGTTCTATTATTTGCCAAAAATCTCATTATTTAAGTATTGTGTGAAAGAACCCATAGTCATCCTCACAATATCGTCACAAAATCGATATCGAAGTATTTGGTCAAACATATTGTGAATTTGTGTTCATATCGCCTAAGCCTAATCCGCAGGAGAGCATTAACCCATTAAAACCAGGAAAGCATCCGTGTCATTTCAGTAGTTAATATAGTGTCACAATCATTTTATTCACTTTAACCATATTCTATACTTTGCTATTCAAAAATAGCAGATATACAAGCTCATAGTGAGTGACTTTGTGCCACGCTATGAGCTTGTAGGTCTGCTATTTTTGAAAAATCATGTAAATGTGTATATATTTTTAAAGTGATTTTCTTTACTCAAATCCTTGCTTCTGGGGGTTCCTGGAACCATTTTTTTTAGATGGGGTCTGCGGCCAAATATATATAATTTTGGGGGTCCTTTAATGAGGTTTTTTTTTTTCAGAAAACTGTTAGGCTTTAGAAGACATTTGTAGAATCGGCCTCAGGTCTTAATGGGTTAAGTGCAGAGTTAAAAAGCCGGATACCTGTCCCAGTATCTCCATAACCACTGGCACCACTCCATCGTCCTTGGTGAATCCCTGGTAGCTCATGTTTCTGGCAGACCTCCTGGTGCTGATGAACACGTCTCCGTTGGCCGTCTCAAAGGCAATGTACTTCATGTCCGGTCTCACCCAACAGTTGGTCTGGCCGAACATGGTCTCTGGTCTCATGGTGGCTGCCACCAGGTAGATGTTCTTGCCTTTCAGAGCGCTGAACGGAAGCCATGATGATATAGTGTCAAAGTTGCACAGGTGTTATTATGACAGTGTTGTTAACCACACAAGCTGTAGCATCCCTATTCTGGGCATGTCACAATAGGTGAACATTCAGCAAAAAAAAGCCGTTCTTCAGAATATAACAGCACGTATAAACGGTTAGAATCTTGTGTATAAATTCATGCATCATTTTCCAGTAATTTACTCAAACATCAATCATCTGACAAGCCTTAAAAGAACATTTAAATGCAGGCTTTTTTTTTCTTCTTTTTTTTTACTGCTGCTGGCTATGTGTAAACATTTGACAAATCAGCTTAACTGAAACCACCAATTGGCATTTCCAAAAACACACAGTAACCATTTTGACAGGTAAACGTAGCTGCAGGTAAAATGGCTTCTGAAGAGGGCCTATAGAGTATATAGCAGAACTGCGCTGTTGTTCTTGATATGCGGTTTGTACTAAAACAAGAATTGCTATATACTGTACAAATACTTGAATTTGATTGTTACTGCCTCTTTAGAAACACAGTAAATTAACTTCACGTAAGCTAGAGCAAAGCTAGTATTGTCAGAGCATATCCTGGAAATAAATCAAAGCTACTACTACCAGAGCAATCCTGAAACTAAATCAATGCTTCCACTATCAGAGCATGTCCTGAAAATAAATCCATGCTAGTACTACTGTCAGAGCATATCCTGAATATAAATCCATGGTTCTACTGTCAGAGCATATCCTCAAAATACATCCATATGACCTAGAAAGCTGAGACCGGAGCAAATAAGGACAAAGTAAAATACATATAATTGTTTTGAATGGTCAGTATTACTTATATTTCTGAAATATTCTTTAACAATGTAAAGGAAAGAATCTTTCTGAATCATCTCCCGAATCCATCCAATGAATGCTATTCCTCTTGAGAAATGTATTGCAGAACAGAGCTCTGCACCTCCAGCAAATTCAAATCAGAATCACATTTCTTTCCTGTGCTCATACATTTTTCATTTCAGCAGTAAACGTGTTATAGTTATTGCACAGCTTGGTTGAATGCTTGATTCTGATTGGGCAATCACAACGTACTATGATGAACAGACTGTTGCTTTGGATAGAGACTGAGGACCTGGATCATATCAATCCAAGGTGCTTGGTTTTTGCTGTATCCAACATGCCGGCCAAATAAACACACATTGTCATTTTACAGCTAAACAGTACACTAAACAATGTCTATAGATGAGAAATAACATAATCATGGTTCCTATTTGATGAGCACTTCCTACCAGAGTTTCACGAGCTGGCCTTGTTGTGCCTGAAGGACCTCATTGGCATTATCTAACTATTTTCTTTACAGTGAGCAATCCAGTGAGCAAATCATTTAAAGAAAATCAATGACATAATGACGTTGTTATAACTTGTGTTAAAGTATTGATTTGTTGGCCTGGGCTGTAGCGTGACGGTCCAGGCACCCTAGGCTGCAATGCCAGCCTGACAGCGTGTCGCGGGTTCGACTCCCGTTCCCGACGACCTTTGCTGCGTGTCACCCCCCATCTCTCTCCCCATTTCCTGTCAGCCTACTTTCCCTATCCCTCTCTAAATAAAGGTATTAAAAAGCCCCAAAAAATATCTATTAGAAAAAGTATTGATTTGTTTTTTAAAGGACCACTTCACCCATTTTCAACCTATCTGCATAAAATTGGTCCTTACTAATGCTCATTATAAATATAATATGGCACTGTTTACGTCTACTCGCTCTGTGAGGAGGGCTGTGGACAGTTCAATAACCTACCAGTGCCTACCAGTGACATCATCAGTAGGCAGGTTTGGTCATTTCAAAGAAGATTCCAAACTTTTTTTATTATTAATGCAAGCTTCTACTTCAGCATGCTGCTAACTTTCCAGGAAGAAAAAGGCTGTAGTTTCTATTAGCTTGGAAACCCCATGGACAATGTCATTGGTAGGGAGGTTTCTGTCCAGTGTCCACAGTCCGCCGATGAGACGCCAAGTGAGTAGACCGAAATTTTGCCATCTTAAAATATAATAACTAATTATTATAAAGATAAGGTTGAAAATGGGTGAAGTGCTCCTTCAAGTAGCTGTGAAATAAGCGGTATAATTGAAAAATGAGCCAGTGACCCCTTCAGGGAGATTAGACCCCTTGCATCACCCTGTCAGGGTTATTTTCTCAATAATGACTGACTCATTGTTCATTATCCCTTACATACTGTGAATCCCTGGCGACGCTTTCACACAGCATTACCTTTTCCCTGCACAGTTGCAGGCAGAATAAGCAGTAATAGCTTTAAAGGCCAATTAAGTGAGAAGGCAAACAGTTTGTTACCTGCTATAGAATACTTTGGTCTTGAATTTCGCTGGGTAGGGCTCAACAATCTTCATCTTGATGAGAGTGTACTCTTGTGGTGCAACTCCCTAGAAATGGAGGGTAGGGGAGGGCGGTGTTACTATCATAGCAGAGCCCAAATCTTTGCCCAGCTTAGTTCCTTTTTCCGCACTATAACAAAAATACAGAATTTGGCAATGGCTAGCTTTTGTGAACATTTTAAAAGTGCTTAGTGGTATGTGGTGGTAAAAACAGAGGCTTCAAGTTGGTGGGTGGTAAATTGGCATTAACAAACCAACACTGTGTTTGCTAACGAAATATCCCATCTAGTGGTAACTGATCAATGAAGCATTTGAAGCAATAGCACCACTACTAAAAGTATATATATGAAGCATTACTCTTCAGATCAACCCCCACCCCTCCACAACCAACCAACCAACCAGTATAACTCAGGCTTTAACCTTGCACACAGAGTCCACATTATTATATTACTTGCAAAACTTTCACCTAACAAAACAAAACGGAGTCATCAAGCAGTGAGGGTGATCGTGTGGTCCTCTAACTTATATAAAAAAAATTAAAAAAGAAGGAATGAAGTATTGGATCCATCCAATCCTGAGAATGAATAAAGGAGGAGAGTTTCACCTGCTGATCAAGAAGCTGTGGAATTATCCCGATCGTTTCAAGGTTTATTTCAGTGGCCAAGTTTGATGCTTTGTTAGCAATACTGGAGCCACAAATTAAAAAGAAAAACGACCAATTTCCGTGACCCGATCGATCCCCAATAGTGGCTGGCAGTAGATGTGCGTGCGTGCACACACAGAGTTTAACTGGCATTTCAAATTGTGTCATCGCACTGGAAAAGTGCACACTAGGCAATGAGGCTTTCCTGAATCCGCAGATATTCAGGGCAGGGCAAGACGATGTGAAAAATGCAGAAAACCTTATCGGACATCTTGTATGACAGATGAAAGTTTTGGAGGCGGTGAGTAAACATGATTGACACAACATGAGATCAGATTAAAAAAATTACGCATGCCAATTTTGGACTCAGTATGGAAGAGCCTTTAGCGTCAGCTGTGCTGATTCCGCTGCTGTGTGTCAAACTTCCGAACCCATCAATAGCCGACAGACATTACTGTTACCACCCGCAAACTAGAAACCAGAGTTACAGTCCACAGTTGCAGTACCTCTCCAGTCTGCCTGTCATGGTCCATGCACGGCTGTCCATCCTTGGGCGAGTAGATGGTGTACCTGCAGAGGGTTAGTGAATGGCAAAGCCTTCAGAAATACATAATTCGCCACATTTAACACAATGTGTCGCCACAAGTTCTAAGCTTGGCAAAGAAATGTACAGGGTACAATTGACGATAGAGAAAAAGTAATAAGACACAAATGTCTTATTATCTGACCTTTTGCCAAACTTGATCTTCCCCCTCTCCTTTAGAGTCATGAACTGCCATCTGACGAAGGAATCATAGAAGGGGTTGACATCTGTGGTGATGAATGAACGCCTCCAATCCACCTGAGAGAAGCATAACATGATGTTATTCAGCTGAGGAGGACAAGTAACCCGTTATCAATTTATTATAGCAATGGTGTTTTTTCACCAATTTCAGCTTAAGTTTTATGTCTCGTCTCCCTCTACTGACAGAGAGAGGTAATTGCAACAATGTCCAAACTACAATAAAGACATGTTATCTGTTGTCCAATCCGGTGCAACGTCTGCTTCAAAAAACTTTACATTGACATCATCAACTAGTACGTGTCCTACCCAACACCAGGGTCTACATTTCTCAATTTAAGAGTAGGGGGACCACTTCCAAACATGTGCTAGTTATATTGTATTACTATTAACATATTCTACCATACATACTGGTTAAATTATTATGTTGTATTCATTAAAATAAGTCCTGGGACCTGGATTATAGTTTTAACTGAAACAAAACACGACTTTCAGCAAAGGACTCTGTTATTATTACCAATTAGAAAGTGGTAATGTATTGCAACGAAGTGATGATAAAACTCAGTGGAAAGAAATATTGAAAAAAATAAGGAGGCACATACTTTTGAAGCTTCAAATTACATCCTCGAATAGGGATGAATAATTAGTATAATAAAAAAGTCAAATACTGGCTAAGTAGGCTAATCAGTTCAGTGATGAAAGTACACATCACTGAAATATACACATTTCTAATATTAACAGAAATCTAAATGTTAATGCTTTTCTTTGTTCCAAATATATAATACAGTTAATGACTTGTGTTTTTCATTGCTGGGTAAACATAGCTCCACTCATATTTTCCCACTACACCAAATCTCTTACCTGAAAACAACTGATTTACAAGCTCACGTGTAGCAAACGCTACACAATGTGAGCTTGTAGATGATCTGCTATTTTTGCTAGAATAGGGACAATAGGGTTCATGTGGGTAATATGCAGCACACTCAGCACTTTGGTCAACTATGGTTGTTTTTAAATGTGCTTCATCAATAGAATTGGCCTGACTATAATAGTTCTCCTCAGCAGTGTGTAGCTGGAAGCGGTCTTTTTCAACTGCACACAGAAGCACAGTGACTTTACAATGTGTATTCACTATACACATATTTGCTAACCAAAGCTCATAAGAAGAAGCACATTATACTGAAATGTTAAGGTTTCATGAAGGTCTGTTGGACACCAGTAGTCACTTACCTTGACCCCCATGTCTTTGAGGTCTTTGATGGCCAGAGGAGGAAAGTAGTCCAGCCAGTGTTCAGCGTGGGCAAACTTGACAATGTCTTTGTCCGCCAGCCCGAGGGATTTCATTATGTCCCACTGGAACTTGGAGCCGCCAGCCTTGGCTGCTGCTTTACTCTGACAGAACCAGAGAGAACACAAGAGAATGGTATTGAGAACAATGCAAATTGGATATACTTGGCATGCCTGGCATGCTGCTTCGGAGACAGAAAGGGGACAACGCGGATGAATGCACAAAATGCTGTGTTGAAATAGCTGTCAATGCTTATTAAAGCCTACAAGGGTTACCAGATTGGTTTTCCACACCAGATTAATTCAGAGAGTGTCAGGTACATTGTTTGATCACACAAAGTATATTAAACTGACTTTCACAAGTCTTCTCTGCAAATATAAACTCTGTGATTGATTTTGTCCTATTCGCCCACTGACAAGAGTCTTTGTACGTGAAAAGTGTCCATGCACAACCATTTTAGAGAGTTGAGCTAATAACATATAATATGGCGACTATGGGAACAGTCATGTAAGGTCACCATTCCATATTCATCTTGATATGTAAGAACCTTGGTATTTTGTATGGTCACATGGGTACATTCACCACCAGATAGTAGACACCCTATCCAGAACCAAAAAAAAAAATGTGTTTACATGAGGTTTTCAGAAGTGTAATAAAAGTAGACTAGACCAGTGGTTCCCAAACTTTTAGCTCAAGACCCGACCCAAAAGAGAAATTAAACGTTTGCCTGGGACTACTAGTGGACACAAACTAGTGAAAATAACAGATCTACAAGCTCACAACGTTGTGAGCTTGTAGATCTGCTATTTTCATTACTCCTTATTTATGGAAATTATTATTTTTTTCATTTTAATCATGAAATACTTTTAAAAAATGTTGGAATTGTTCTTAATTGTATTAAAGTTTTGGTCCGCGACCCAAATATGGGTCCCGACCCACTGTTTGGGAAACAATGGACTAGAGTAGACAACAAAAACAAAACATACACAGTGTCCCAACATTGTACAGCAGAGAACCTTTATTACTAATGACTGAATTTTTTACGGTGTCACACAAGAATAGTGAAAATATCTGCTATTCTCTCTCATTTTCAAATCTTTGGAAATCTTTTTGCAGATTTTCACCTATAATGACAATATAGGGACGACAGGTTGAAAGTGGTTAACAAACCTATAATTGTTGTAACTACTGATGATTATCTTGCTGTTCAATCTCACCTTCTTGCTCTTGGCCTTGTCCTTGATGATGATTTCATCAGCAAACTTGGGCTTCTCTTCCTCCTCTTCCTCCTCATCTGGGAACTGTGGAGGGTTTCCATACACCTCCATCTCTCTCTTCAGCTTGTCTGAACAGGCCTGGGTACATGAGAAGATGGAGATCAAGAGAGCCACGAGGAAAAGTCGTTAGTAGTGTTAGGGAATTGGAGATGGCCATAAATTAAAGTACCAAAGTACTGCCCTGAGGGTGATTTTGTTTTCTAGTGACACAAGTATATTGTATAGCTGATATCAAATTAATTAATAATATGTCAAGGCCAAAAGGATCAAACATTGCCAATACAACTGTTCTCAACTATACAGTATGAATTATAGTGAATTAATAATTGAATGAATGGTTTGTTTTCCTGTTTGAAAACCTTTTTTTAATGTAAACCTCATCTAGCCAGGCTGGTGTGTTAAGAATATACCAATCACAACATAGAGACATATTAAATTTACTGTCATACTCTAGGTCATAGGAAAAAAGTTATGAATTGTTTTGATGCTTTGTGACTAATCATGCCATGGCTTTATTATTTATTAACTTTTTTTTTATTCATCAACACTTACTGCGGAGTTTCAGAAAGATATCACCAAGGCACTCCATCTTGCATATAAAATAGCTATTACTTGATTCAAACTACTGGACCACAACGATGACAGTCCAGAAGGTAACAATGTTAATGATTACTTTATAAGTCAATACACCACAGTATTATTCCTTTGAGGCTGTTAAAAGCCAAGGAGTTTTAAACTATTACTATTTTTTAGTACACCTACAGTATTGTGACTATGCAGTGGAGTGAAAGATAAGACTCACTTTGATGGGCATTCCTGTGCAATGCAGCCCAAATGGAAAGAGACATTGCTTCCCTTTCATACGCTGGTATCCAACACCAAACTGTAGAGCATAAGAGGCATACAGTTTAGAATAGAGTGAATCCACATGAGTCAACATGAGCAGATGTGTCTAATCTACCAGCATCTCCAACAAGTTACAGACAATCGGAAGCAGATACTGACTAGTAGTGGATGGAAATTATAGTCTTTTGTTGCCTGCCTGAAAGCTACAATCCGGGACTTATTTAAAAGAATATGTATGGTAGAGCAGGGTTTGCTTTGTAAAAAACAACATTTTCTTATATGTACCTTAGGCCCTATATACAGTACGTTGTTGTACGGCAAATAGCAAAAATAGCATGCGGTACAAATAACAAAAATAGCCTATATACACATTGGTGTGACTTTTACATCACTTGACAACAAGGCAGGCGTTGAGGCTCGTGAGGTCAATGGCCTTGAGGGTCGAAAAGCACGCTGTCTGAGTTGGCAAGCCGTGGAGGATGGAATATGTTATCACCCGTTTCCAAATTGCACAGAGTACTTGAAAATGACATGCACATTAGGCTACCCAAAGGGAGTGCAGCATAGCCATAGCCAATGAAAACGATCAGAGTGTGGTTTGCAGAATAATTTTATAATAATAAAATAATAATTATTTGTTGGAGGGAATAGCATACACGCAGATTGGAAACGAGAAGCGCTGTCATCTTGATTGTCCTTCAGACACCATTAAAATGGCCTCTCTCCATCAGGGGAGGGAGACGGCGGACATAAAACTTAATTGGAAAGTAGTTTGTGCAGGTGTGCTGTGGGATTATGAATCATTGTAAATCGATCGTAAGTGACCTTACCTCGCACTTGGACATACTGAATGTGTGGCCTAGATGCAGTCTTCCATTCATGTATGGGTAGGGGAAGGTGACAAGGTACTTATTTTTGCTGTGGTACACAAAAACAAGTGAATAAAAAATGCAACGGTTAGACCACCAGGGGTTGAAATATAAGAAACAGCATAAGAAATATAGCTGCTATCTAAACACTAAACAGCTAGTATAATTACTTTGTGCTTTCTCCAATAGTGGTTGGTGCATCACACTCAAAAGTCTTCTCCTGTTCCCATTTCTGCTGGATCTCCAGCTCGATCTTCCTCAAAAAGTCCAACTTCGCTGTACCCTTCCGCTCCTAACATGCAGAGGTGAGGGCGGAATTGAAATCAGCATGGTAAGGAGTAAGCACAATCCCTCAGTCGTCTCCACCAGAAATACCCATTCCCCAGATACTTTATAAGTCAAAAGCCTGCTCAGATAATAGAATACACAGTACATTTGTACACTCTCAGTTATATTAACTGATGATTTTCCATTGTAGAATAGCACAGAACAGCTATGGCTTTAAAGCTAAAAACAACAAGTCACATTATCATAAAACTCGATGGTTTTCATAGTTTGCTCCGGGGACCCCTAGCTGCAAGCAACTTAGATATTATCTGCATCGAAAAATCATGGCTGCATGGAGTTTATTGCCAGAAAGTTGCTCATAACATGATAACGGTGGATTTAATATTTTATTTTTTAAACAAAGTCTTGACAGAGACAAAGAAGATAACCCATGCTGTCCGAGGTGCAATATGTGTGAGTTTATCGCCATTCAATACAATCAGAGATAGGACTTTTCTGTTTCATGTATGGGCTGTCAATGCTGCTACTTAGATGCAGCCATGGATGCTTGAGGAGGAGGTCCCCATGCAAAATGAGTAGTTTAATTGAATTATTTCACTTGAAACTATTGTAATACAAGAACAATACATGTATGAGTAATGTATGCATAATGTAAACTGTATTCAATATGTTTCAGTATCACCACCACTATGTTTTTCATGTGAAATTATGACATTTACTTAAATGTATCAAGCATAATATGAAAGTCAATTTGGGGGTCCATGTCATGATAAAGTTAGAAAACCCCAGAGATAGTAAAACAGTTCAGTTATTATTATTACACACATGCTCTGCATGTAGCCTTGGATCAAGACTATCATGGATGTATTTAATCAATGTTGATATTTTTATAAATATAAAAAAAATCTATGATAGTCTTGATCCAAGGCTAGCTCTGCATCCATCTGTCCAGCTGCTGCAGCAGAGCTAACGTTGGCTAGCTAAGTTAGCATGCAATGTTATGTTAAAGACTACAACCACATGGCTACACGTCAACTCAACACGTTTGGGAGTGGCAGGTGATGACATGGCTGGCTGCGACCTACCGTCATTTTTATTCTGAAACGTTGAGTTACTTTGCTGTCGTTTTAATTCACACACACAAGAAGAGCCAACAGTTGTAGTGAGAAACCCACGCGATGGCAGGCAGCAGACACCGGTACTCTGGTCGGCTGATGACATCTATCTACGGGGCAAAGCCCACACGCATTGATTTCTGGGAAATGTAGTGCATGCTTGTGTACACATTTTTGTTGCCCTCCCCAACGAAACCGCCGTTATTATTGTTGTATATATTTTTTTTTTGTAAATGTTTTTTCAAATTTAAATGTTTCGTTATTTATTTATTTATTTATTTATTTATTTATTTATTTATTTATTAGTATTATTATTAAGCTCACAACGCGTCGCTTTGTGTCGTGTTGTGGGCGAGTAGAGCGGCTATTTTCATTACTTCGTAAACTTAAAAAAATATATATGTATTTATGGAAATTATTCGATTTTATTTATCAAATACTTTTGAAAGATTTTCGAATTGAGAAGGAGAATGATGTACAGGGGGGGGGGGCGACATTGCATCGGCGTTGCGACAGCGCCGCTCTCGTTACCATGCCGACGATGCCGTAAATCGCCTCGTCCCGACCTGACTGACTGACTGACTACTGCTGCAAAGTGAAGAAGAAGAAGCAACGAACGAAGGCCTCTCTCTCTCGCTCTCTCTCACTCTCTTGCTGAAGCTTCAACATTTATCCCTACAGATGAAGAGAGAAGGATTCACACTGTTATAGTCTCTCTCCCCCTCGAACCCACACACCACGATGATCATAGACAACGTGGACGCTCTGAAGTCGTGGCTGGCCAAACTCCTGGAGCCTATGTGAGTTTAATAGCAGCATGCTAAGTGATGATGCCTCTCTAGAATGAACCGCTAGCCTGTTAGCCTAGCCATGCTAGTAGCCAGTGGGACTGTCTGTGTGAGTGATGCGGTTGGTATTAATGAACCAACCGTTAGCCTGTGTTGGCCATGCTATCAGCAGCAGCTGCTGCTGCTGCTAGCCAGCCACAGCAAGACAGCCGTGTGTGTGCGTGTGAGAGAGAGTGTTGGCACATTAAATCCACGAATTCGTCCACTGTTGGCACAGACAGCCTGGCCCGGTTCCAAGTCACTTTTTATAATGTAAAAGTTGCATAACCGGTGCAGTTTGCGGTGTAAAACTGTCGTCCCAGGTTGTTGGTTTAGTTAGCAGCACTATCAGAGGTTTGTGTGTGTGTGTGTGTGTGTGTGTGTGTGTGTGTGTGTGTGTGTGCGCAGCCTGGTGCTGCTGCTGCTTGCAGGGGTGATGTTCACGTAAGCTTCATGCTGTCACTGTTTACTGAACTCTGAGGGCCTCACAGAGACACCACTCATGTTTTACAGGTGTTTAAGTGCATCATCTGGGGACCAGGTGACACATCTGGAGGATTGTGCACAGCAGTGGTTCTCAAACTTCTTAATGTCAAGGACCCCCATAACTCTTGAGAGTGTACAAAAGTTTGTACACTTTCTGAGTTACATACTTGTAAGGGTCTATTTGGAGCCCTCTCAAGGAACCCAGAGAGTCCCTGGACCCCACTTTGAGAACCACTGGTGCACAGTAACATCCCCAGAGCTCATGTAACTCTTGAGTGTACAAAATGTAACCAAAATGGACCCGTTGAGGGTCCATTTGGTTACATTGTTTGTACACACTCTGAGTTACAAATGGATACTTTTTAACGCTGAGATTGCTACAGTATTGTTGAATGAATTGAGACATTGTATGTTTTCCAGTAGGTTTGTGATGGACATCTAGAGTTGCGCAACAATGGCATCTATGATCTGGCTATGTCCTGTTGACAGTTTGTTTTAACAAGTCACCATAGTGACAAAGTCCCCTCTCCCCCGTCTCTATCAATTAACAACTAATTCTTTCTTTGTCAACTAATGGTCTTAGGAATTTGTCAACTAGTAATGGAGTTGTTGATTTGTAATCAACCAATCTGTACTTTTGAGTTTGCTGCATACAATCATGCAGAGACCAACCTTTTAAGGTTGGTGTCTTGGTGAGGTTGATGTTCTAATGTTGATTTAGCAATGGCTAAATAGACTGGTAGAATTAAAAGGTTAGTCTTTGTCGACAAAGATCAAGCCGACCAATTCATCGACTATGAGGGAACCGTCAATTAAATGACATAACTAAGTGGCTTTCAAACCTTTTCATTTCAAAGGCCCACAGTTTACTACTGTATGCATTAGACCCCTGTACACTTAGTTACCAATCGTTTAGCTGGGGACCCCCTAGAAACCCCTCAAGGACCCCTTGACTGGTGGGTCCCCGGACCCCACTTTGAGAACCACTGACTTAGAGTTGAGAAGCCAATCTATTTCATTGTATTTTTTAAATATGTATTTTTGGCATTTTCATGCTTTATTCAGACTGATACAGTGAAGAGATAAATAGGAAATGCAGACCGAGAGTAGGGGAGTCATGACCATGCAGCAACTGGTCCCGCCTGCCGGGAATCAAACCACGTACTTGCCGTCAGGCATCAGAGCCCTTGTGGTATGCAGTCTAATCACTTGGATATTGGGTTGTCCCAAGAAGCCCATCTTAACCACTTAAACCCTCTATTCTTAGTGAAACTGACCTGGGTCCGTTCTTTTCCCATCTACACCAAGTCTCTTCGCCAGAAATGGCAAATCCACAATCCCACAACGTGAGCTTGTAGATCTGCAATTTTTTGGCGAATGTTCCCCCCCAGAATTGGGGTTCAATTTGTTGAGTAGAACTGATGATGTGTGTTGCTCCACAGATGTGATGCGGACCCCTCTGCCTTAGCCAACTATGTTGTGGCTCTCGTGAAGAAGGACAAGCCTGAGAAAGATCTGAAAGCTCTCTGTGCTGACCAACTTGACGTCTTCCTTCAGAAAGGTAAAGACTGTATACGGTTTTGTCGACTAGTGAATGTCCGAAACATTGTACACAACTCTGATTCTCTGACAACTGATTATTTTAATTTTTTTAAGGATGCACGATTAATCGGTCGTCCTATCAGTATCAGCAATATCAGCCTTAAAAATGCAATATCGAACCGATATCCAAAATTATATATTGGTCTTAGCCGATATTTAATTTAGTCATATTTGAATGTGAAGCTGTAAAAGCCTTGCGATGATGAAGGCTTCAGATTCCTCAGTATTTTCTGTGGAAGGGTCCACCTGTAGAGAAAATAATAGCAAACCAGTTGGATTGTTTTTAATTACATTACAGTTGTTTGAACTAATATGTGCACCAGTAGGCCTAATAAATCTTTTTTGGAAGTCTGAATCTGCATCCAGAATCACAGTTACTGTACAACTGGTGTAAGGAAAAACCCTACTGGAAACTTGTATTGCAATATCGGAATCGGTCGATTTGACCATGCAATTTATAAGTAATCTGATATCGGCCAAAATCTCAATATTGTGCAGCCACAGTAAACAAACTCTTCCTTTCCTCAAGGCCATAGCCTACTTTATATAATACAGCGGTGCATTTACATGATGCTGAAAGACTAGCCTGGAATCCAGACTGAGTCGCTGCGTTTTTCTTTAGTTTTCACTGCTCTTCTCAGTCTGGTACTCTTCATAATGTGAAAGGGCCGGGTTCTGACACCAGGGAGCTGAGGATTCTGATTGATCTGTGGGTCGGGACCACAGACCAGAGTCTTCCAATGTAAAATTCACTATCCAATCAGCAATGCCATGCCTACCTAACAGGTGACGTTAGGAAATCGGGCTCAAATGGAAGCTCTCAGACGAAGAAAAGTGCAGTAAAAAAAACACCCAAAAAAAAGCAGTGACCTGGATTCCAAGACATCATCTCCCAGTGTGTCAGCTGCCTGTTGTTTCAGAGTTACTGTAAATATTTTACTTTTTCCCTGTGAGACTCGCCTCATTCATACCTCTGACCTGTTCCCCTTTTATGAGACAATGCACAGCCTAAAGGCCAGACCGCACCAATGCAACTATTCGCAACTCTTTGCAACAAGATAGTTTTAAGGCCAGTCCACACCATTTTTTAGCAAAACTAAACAATAAAAGCCTGGAGATCGAGGCTAGTGTGGACTGGCCTTAACCCATTTAGGGCGGGAACCCCTATTTGTGACTATACCTTTCAAGACGGGAACCCCATTTGGGGTGCTTGTTGCTATGTACAGTACATAGCAACATAATTGTTTTGTCATTTTTAAAAAAAATATTTGAAGTTTTTCGGAAAACTTAGGTCAGGATTTAGGAGACGTTTTTAGAATCGGCCTCAGGTCTAAATGGGTTTAGAGGATCAGGTAATAAGGCAGTATTTAGTTGGTTGTAATACGTTATATAATAGTTATAAAGGCCAAACAATTGAAGCACTCGATCCTTTACCCCCCCATTGGAACAACTTGCTTAAGCAATTCAAACACACTTCTTAGCATATTTTAATGTTAGCTGCTTTTACTTATGCCGTTCAAGTGTAATTGCTGTGTAGACTTTCTATTTTGCATTCATTGAGGTTTTATTTTCTATGGAGTTGTTTTCCCCCCTTTTCTTTGTCATTGCATGCTGTCTCTGCTGTTTTCCTGCACACTATTCTTTTAATTACTCTTCTACGGGGAATCTGCCTGGGATACATTGGCCTGGCATAAGTAATTCAGAGGAAATGTCAGGTTGTTGAGTACCATGGGTTGGTCTATTAATGGAAGAACATTCTGAATGAGAATATTGATAGAATATTAGTCACAGAATAAGTCTTAAGATTGTAATCCGCCATTTCATTGCAGAGACAACAGGATTTGTCGATAAACTCTTTGAATGTCTGACAACCAAGAACTACTTGGGCAATCCTCCTGCCACGGACACACCCAAGGAGGAGGTCAAACCAGCTGTGGTCAAAGTAGAGGTAGAGGTAAGAATTGTAAATGAATAGATTCAGTGCCCTATCCTGCGTGCCGTGCCGCCTTACCCCTTATGCCTAAACCTTTTATGCATTTTTTTACTATTTTGAAAGACCTTTTAAAATGGCTCAAATAGCCGAACTACAAGCTCACAACACAGCTATTTTCACTATTTTAAAATGTTTTTGAAAATAGTAAAAAATGCCAAAAGTGTTTAGGCATAATTGGTAAGCGGCGTGCAAGATAGGGCGCTCGGTGTCATTACATACTAAGGCCTCTTTGCAGTGGTTGTGTATACATGTAAAAAAAGTGTGGGGATGTATTAGATGCCACAAATGTAATATTGCTTGATAATTGGAAGCAACTACAATTATCTTGCCTCACAACAAGTATTCCTTAGGGGTGCAACCGTTAATTGAACTAATCAATTGAATGTATTTATTATAATTTATACTTGTTTAAATACAGTTGCATAAATGGACCATGTAGTCCATTTTCCTATTTTTCTCATCCATTTGGCGCTTTTAATTCGATGTACTGCTGTACATTAAAAATGTCAATAAAATATAATATTCAGTCAAATCAGTCAATCAAGTAGGGCCGCAACAGTTAATCACTTTCATCCTGTCATAGCTGTTTTTGGGCATGTCATTATGGATAAACATTTTCAAAAATCCCTAAAATTGCAAGCTCGGCTACAAGCTATACTAGGCTTATTTTGTAAAGTACTTTCTACAGTATATACTGGTAGAAGGTCACCATGGGTGGACTTGAGACCACAAAGGACTGGAGGAGTTAAAGTTTTAATGTCTGCATTTGTGTGGTTTTGTTTTATTTTCCTCTCAAGGCTGAAACGGCCCAGGAGCAGAGAGACGTCAGGCAGAGGAGAAGTCCTCTTAGAAACCGTCCCGACTTCAATGAGTCCAGGTATGAGATCTAGATTGTTTCTCAATCATTGGGTTTGTGTGATTCTCTGACGGGGTCAAGGACAAAGAGCAGCTTTAATAAATGATGAAGAATGTAACCATTCAGGCTCAAGTTTCAAGTTCAGTGCATACCTCCCTTAGATATATATACATACGTATGTGCAGATGAGCAATCATGGCATCAAAGTGGAATGGAGCAGACTTGACTTTACAGTAAAAATTCACCAAAGAAATATGTGCTTCCATGTTGGCTACCGCTTTAAGGTCCAAACACATAGAGACATGAATGGGCAATATGGACTAAATCAAATATATTTGACCAAATACCTCTATCAATATTGTGTCAATTTCTTCTCCAAAATATTTTCAAAAATAACAGATCTAAAAGCTCACAACGCATTGCGATGTGATGCAGTGTGAGTTTGTAAATCACCTACTTCACATAGTTTTGAACACATTCATATTCAGTCACAATATGACCATATCCCAGACAATATCTATTGTCAGGTCACAATATAAGACAATATCTATTCTCAGGTCACGATATAAGACAATATCTATTATCAGGTCACGATATAAGACAATATCTATTCTCAGGTCACAATATAAGACGATATCTATTCTCAGGTCACAATATAAGACGATATCTATTCTCAGGTCACGATATAAGACAATATCTATTCTCAGGTCACGATATAAGACAATATCTATTCTCAGGTCACGATATAAGACAATATCTATTATCAGGTCACGATATATTGCCCAGCCCTACATGAAAGTCTTACACAACGTACATTGTCACCAACCTTTTGCTGCTTGTACCTGTAGGGGTGAGACAAATGAAACCTTCTTGATTGACTAACTACATATAAGACAAATCCCACCCTCAATCCTCCTCATCCACCCAACAAAACATAGTTAGTCTGTGGTTTTCTTCATAGCCCCCTTGAGGCCAACTGTTGCTATTTTCTCTGTCATTGTGTGTGTGTCCGGTGTACAGGGATTAGCACCTTGTGTACATCTCCATGGTTACATGGAGGTACAGTGGATTCCTGTGAGACCCACTTATAGCTTGATTAAGGCCCTGGTGTCCCTTGTCCCTGAAACACCACATACATCACTGTCAAGGAAACATTCTGCATACTGGGGATGGCATGGCAGAAATGGCTGAACCCATTTAGACCCGAGGCCGAAGTTTTCTGAAAAACTTACATTTTTATTCAAATAAATTACAAACAATAATGTTGCTGTATACTGTATACAGCAACAACTACACCAAAAGGGGTTCCCGGATTGAAAGTTATAGTTATGTAGTGGTGTTCCAGGTCTAAATGGGTTAATTCTTATATAAAAGTTAAATTATCTCAAAATCCGCCTACAGTACTAGTAGACCAAGAAAAATCTGTATCTAACACTATGATAGATATTAATATGTATTATTAATTATGCCCATAGATGAGAAATGTGGATCTACAAAACTGTATTTCCTACCTAGACTATCACACACACACACACACACACACACACACACACACACACACACACACACACACACACACACACACACAACCTGTGTGTGTAGGTGTTGCATTGGTGTGTATTAGATTTAGTTTTAGGATTTCGATGTTGTACGTGTCACCTATCTATAACTAAATAACACGCACACAGGAGCCACGACGACAGGAGGCGAGACGAGCGCAAGCGGCGCGAGCTGGAGCGCCATGGGAAAGGCGGTGGCGGCATCGGCGGTGGCGGCATCGGCGGTGGCGGCATCGGCGGAGTTGGCGAGTACCACCGGGAGCGAGAGCGTCACGAGCGCCGCAGGGGAAGCCCCCGCAGGCGGAGCTACAGCCGGAGCCGGAGTCGCAGCGGCAGCCGAGGGAAGAGCAGAGAGCGCGAGCACAGAGGAGGCAGAGGAGGTGAGACGCGAGCCAACAGAGACCTGAATCTGACGCACACTTTTCTGTCTTGTTCTCTTTCTCTGGAGAAGCCTTGTGGCTTTGTGCAGCACATAGGCCTTTAGTGTCTCGGAGAGAGCACTGGACGCAGCAGGTTGCATAGTATTTGTTTGTCTATGAGGTGCCATGCAGACGATGCTGAAGACTTATAACTGGGGAGTTAACAACATGGACTGGAATTGGGACTGTTACCTACAAGGTTGTTTGTTCACCACAACGATCAGCTGCTTTTGTCGGTTTGTCCACCTCGCGTGGATAGCGTAACGTTTAGTTGAGATCCAGATACATATGTTTTTTTAGCTTAACATTTGTTGCTGCTTAACCACTTAAGCCCTATATACAAGTTTATTTTATGATAATAGTGAAAATGTCCGCTCTATCTGGAGCTTTTAGAGCTGCTATTTTTGTCCAAATGTTTGTCTGTTTTCGCTGAATATTTGTCTGTCTAATAATATAAGGTGACAATATTTGTCACCTGTTACGACATTCACAGAATAGGGACGCCCGGGTTCATTTGGTTAATTAGCATCACAGCGTTGCCATAGCAAATATCTATCTAGAAATGTGCATTACATTTACATTACATCTACATGAAATTGACCAGTTGAAAGTATGTCGTTGAACCACGTGATACTAAAACAAATCGGATCAGTTGTCTGACGTTTCTCTGTCTCTCTCTGTGTGCTCTAGCAGACTTCAAGTCAAAGTTTGAGGTGGAGAGGAAGGACACCTCCGGCACCTCTGGCTCTCAGCCGCAGCCGCACCCCTCCCCTCTCCTCCCAACCCCCCAGCACCAGTTCACCTCTCTCCCCTCGTGCTCTGCCGCTGGGGTGCCGGGCACCGGGGGCGTCCCCATATCCACCCTGGCTCACCTGCCGGACAGCACTACGGACAGCTGGTCCGGTTACTACGGAAACCAGAGGCAAGATGGCAACAAAGTGTTCATCAGCAAGGGCGCGTTGCTCAAGCAGCGCTGTCGGGACTACGATGGTACGGACCATTCCCTGTTTGTTTTTATGTGACCGTGCATGTGGTTCATTTAGGGGTTACTGTGTGGCAGCATGAATAACTGTACCGTTCACAACGTCATGCTAGCACACACACAAACCTCAATGAAGCAAGCACACGACACAACTAACATTATTACCTTCAGCTGTGTTTACTTGTCAAAATGACTTTTTTTGTTTGTTCTGGTTATTCTGTGCCACTGCTGTGGTCCTTGTTTAGATTGCTGCTAATGACCCCTGTTTAATGTTCTCCCTCTCCTGGGTCCCCAGCCACCCCTCCACAGGGACATACCAGTCACTTCATTCTTATCTCAGTGTCCCACAGGCTTAAAACAGACCACCAGCAACCACACAGCATTTAACAAATGAGTTAACAAAATCCATAAAAAAGAATCTACAGAAAAAAAATCTACAGAAACAGAAAACTAAAGATCTTTTGCTCCCTTGCTGTTTGTCCATCTTTCCCTCTCCCTTCACTTAACTCTCCATCTCCTTTTGTCGTCTTGCCGCTCTACAATCATACCAGAGCGTCAGGGAGCCAGTCTCGCAAAGAAGTCGTTTGCTAGTGGATTCCCAGGAGGCAGCACCTTACGAGAGGATATGCTGGAAAAGATTTATTTTAAAGACTCCCCATTGGATTATATTGAAACATTACCATCTTAGATTATTCTAATTTCAGCTCACTCATCCATAATAAGATATGTTATGATCTTAATATATTAAGTTGTATATGTGACATGAGTCGACATACACTTAACACATTGATTGATTGCCAAGATTGCCAAGTTAAAAAATTTTTTTTTCGAAGATCTAGACTCCTATCCACTTCCTTGTTAACTTAAAACTAAAAAATTCTGTATCTCGGCTCCTGAGTCCTTTTTCTTTCTCAATGAAAATTCTCTGGCAATAAACTGCAAAAAATCTGAAATAATTCTGTCAGGTTAAGTGTTAAGACTCAATTAGGTACACCTGTGCATTAATGTTGCTCGTTAACACATAGTCCGCTCCTCCGAATAAAATGGCCATGTGTCTGAAAATAAGTGTATAATTCATGCAGACATGGTCAGGAGGCTCACTTGCTGTTTGACTGAACACTAGTGTAAGCGCAAGCCACGTGATGTAAGCTACTTCGAACATGGTATGATTGTTGGTACAATGGATTGTTGGTACAATGGACAATTATTATTTTACTTATTTTTCCATGTTCTATCTTTTTATCAATGTTAGAAGTCTTAATTAAATCCACTGTGACTCAAAAGATGAAAACGTGGTGAACACCTCATATACCCACTATAATATGCTAGAGGTACCTTGTTTAAGAGTTTAAGTTTGAATGCAACAAAATGGAGAGACATGTTGGATATTATCGTTTGGTCCATGAATGTGTTGTTATACTGCTCAAATCTTGGAACAAGATGGTGGTTATTTTGTTGGTGACATGTTTGTGCTCAACGCTCTCTTCCCCTCTGCTTTTCAGAGAAAGGTTTCTGTGTCCGCGGCGACCTTTGCCCTTTCGACCACGGCAACGACCCCCTTGTCGTCGACGACGTGACGCTGCCGGCCATGATTCCCTTCCCACCTCCGCCCGTCATGCCCCCCGCCGGGATGCCCCCACCTGCTGGGATGCCCCCACCTGCCGGCATGCCCCCACCTGCCGGCATGCCCCCCCCTGCCGGCATGCCCATGCCCCCCATCACAGAGCCCCCGCCTCCCCTCCGGATGCCCTCCATGCCCCACTACGGCCAGCCACCTCCACCCGGGGTCTTCCCCATGACTGGTAAGCACTGGTTTAACATTGGCCATGGTTACATGCACAGAAATACAATCCGAAACGTATCAAACAAAACGTATCCCAGCTACGGTCTTATATTGAATATCCTTGCTGTCGGGCAGAAACCTTGTATATCCATATTTCAACTTTTTATGTGTTTTTTTTTCCCCTTCCATAAATGGATGCCCTAGTTCGTTGTACAGCAGTGTTACACAAATAGTAGCGGAAATAGCCAACCTTCGAGCTCACAACGCGTCGAGATGCAATTTCCATTGGAACACAGGTTCTTTTTTCCACTTCCTAAAAATAGTTTCAAACATAAAATGTTTCCGCCTAACGGCGACAATATGCTGTTTATATGCAATCTTTTTTACAACCCAAATTTCAAATGACCTTGTTTCTACTGCATGTGACCACAAATATACTGATTTCATGGTTAACTTTGCTCACTGCTAGCAAGTGACGTAAGCTAGACGTTACAGAAATGTATTGTTTCCAGTGGCAATTTACTCCTTTAGACAATACATTTACGTGCAATCCCCACATATAGTACCTGACTATCGCTGTGATTAGGGATGTCTGATATTATCGGCCTCCCGATATTATCGGCAGATAATGGCATAAAAAAGTCATATTGACAAAAAAAAAATCTACAGCAGAAGAATTTCGCTATGCGTCGCATTGTGAGCTCATAAATCTGCAATTTATTTCTTCGTAACACCGGCACGCAACTACGTCTAAATCACCCTTAACGTTGAGGCATCAGTTAAGGGCCCTTGTGTCTCCTTCAGGGCCCCCACTGATAGCCACCAGTGGGATAGAAACCCCCACCCACCAGTCGGCGATCACAGCCGCCGCTCCCATCGGACCGCCTGGTGTGGGGCTGCCGCCTACTCTTCCTCCTCTTCCGCCTCCTCCTCCTCCTCTGTCCTCCTCGTCATCTGTGTCTCTGCTACGTCCCCAATATGTCCAGTCTGAATGTAAGCAGCGATGCTTTTCCTCTTCAGATTGTGTCTTTGGGGGAGGCACTTGTCCTCATTTCTGTCATTTAAGTACTTTTTTGTTTTGTGACAGGAGTTCTTGTAAGAACTACACGCATGCTTTGGCCATTTCAGGTTGCAATTGTAGCTTTTGGCCCGAGGGTGGCGCCTTTTTATAAACTTTTTTTTTTTGGGTGGGGGGGGGGTAAGAGCAGTCAGTAAACCAGGAAAAAAAAAAAAACTTCTTCTACCAAGTATGAGGTTTGTACATTTCTTTAGCATTTGATAAAGCAACAACAAAATATTTAAAGCTGCAATGCTTAACTTTTTTAGTGAATAAAATATTTCAATACAATATAACTAACACAGCTGCGGTTGTTGTAGTCCATCTGCTCTTCTATTGAGAAAATGTACATCCTGTGGTTGTGGCTTCTCCCCAGTCCCCGCTTTACCCTATAGCGGACCAGTACAAATTCCACCGCTCGTGCAGGGAACCCAGGTTTGATTCCTGTGTAGGACCTAAAAGTTACAGATTGCAGCTTTAACAATTGATGTATAACTACTGACACGGTATGGACAGGGCTCCAAATGAGTACATTGCAGAACATTCATTCAGACAATGGACTACATACTAGACAGACAAAGCTCACAAGGAACTATTTTTAGCATACATTTTAAATCCTATTAAAGTTTCCCATTATTCGCTTGATCTTAACACCTAATCTGCCAGAATTATGTCAGATTTTTTGCTGTAGACTGCCAGAGATTTTTCATTGAAAAAAAAAGTACTCAGGAGCCGAGATATAGAATTTTTAAGTTTTAAGTTAACAAGGAAGTGGATAGGAGTTTAAATCTTCGATAAATCATATCTCCTTGGTCTTTGGGTAAAAAAAAAAAAAAAAAACGAAACGCGTCTTTGGCAGCCAGGCGAGGGATTAAATAGAACGCAGATATGCGTCTTTGGCAGCCATGTGTTAAGACATGTCGCAGATGAAAAGAAACACTAATATGAGATATATTGAGGGCTTTTGTCAGACTGTAGGCAAATCTTATTTGTGTCTCAAATATGGTATTTCAACTGTCCATTATTATTTGCAAGTAATCAGATCGGATTTATGTATTCAGACGCTGAATACATAAATCGCTGAAAATGTCAGATAAACAAGCTCATTATTCTCAGCAAGCAACATCAACGATGAATGGAATTTCAAAGCACATTCTTTGGTGGTTTGAAATGCCACCCAGGAATGTGGTTCCTAAGTAGTGATTTTTGGCCTATCCAGAATGGATAGGCTACCACTCTGAACATAGCCCAAGTTTGTCCTATTTGCCAACAGAGGTGTTTGTTTATGCTGCTTCATAAGTTTCTGCATTGTATCCTAGCATTGTCTTAATTCCTAAAAATAATTGTAGTAGTTGTACAGTATGTATGTATAATGCATATCCATTTCTATATACTAAGTGTGTGCATGCATATACTGTATACTGTTTGTTTAAAGAAAAATGTCAATCTATTAAAACCTCTGTGTGTGTGTGTGTGTGCGTGTCTGGTTGTCTCTCTCTCCATTAGATAACTACGACCCAGAGGGCTACAACCCAGAGTCTCCAGGTCTGACTGGAGCGAGTCGTAACCAGTACCGTCAATTCATCCCTCGGGTCCAGACCCAGCGCTCCAACCTCATTGGTCTCACCTCAGGAGATGGACAGAGCTCCAGAGGTAGTCATTATAAAAGCCTGATAACGCGCATAACATTTTATTTCAAAGAGCCTAGCCCAGAACCGTGGTTCTCAACCTGTGGGTCGGGACCACCAGGGGATTTTCCCCACATGATTTTTGGGGGGTCCCCAGATGACAGTGAAGTGACAATTAAAGGACTTTTAAGACCTGTTTAAAACCAAAAAAAAAGTAATCAACAAACTATACTATACTATACAAACTGGTCAAACATTGGCCAAATTGTCATATAATAAGAAAGAGTCAAACATTTATCTGTGGAACCCGAGTTAAACGAAATGTAATGCCTCAACTCCTGCAATTCCAAGTGCTTGTCAGGATGGGGGTTTCATAATAGGCGACCATTCGGTGAAAATAGTCGATCTTGATCGGCTATTTTTGACAAAGAGATTTGATGTGGAGGGGAAAAAGCAGGGAACCAAATATGCACCCCTGAGGGACTCTGGTCAACTGTATACATAGTTTAAGTGGTTAAAATGGTAGTACACAAATGTCAGATGTCTAGATTTTTAGGGCAGAAAAGACTACTGGTAGTTTAATTTGTAAATATCATTGCCTAATTCAGATTAGGAATTTATTTTGAAACTAGTAGATAACATTTTTTTCCTCTTGTCAAAACAAAACCATAACATCGTAATCGTGTCCTTGTGATTTTTGTGTGTGTTTATTATCTAGCTGCCAACATAGTGATACAGACAGAACCTGCGGTCGCCGCCAGCACTGCCATCAGCATCACGTCACGCTTCAGCGCCGAGCAGGACAACAGGAAAAGACCTATGGGAGCCGTTATCACTGAGGCTCCGCCCGTTAAAAAAACCTGGATGGACAAGTAAGGATTCACCACGATACAGGGTGGTGCTATTAATAGTACATTTGTGTTCAGTGGTTCATTTCAAACAACATTGCAGACCCCCAATTGATGGAAGAACAATGGCTTCTATTTCAGCACGCAAACTTTCCAGGAAGAGAGAGCTGCCCACAGCCCACCTCTGACACACAGAGCGAGTAGACCATCTTATAATGAGCATTGGTGAGGACCAATTGTATGAATATACGGTTGAAAATGGGTAAAGTGCTCCTTATAATCATAACCTGAATCTGTGCACGGTGTGGTGATGGCATCGGCCTGGTGGAAAAACATCTGTCGTTCCATCTGTGTAAGTGCCGATGTGTGATTTCCGTCTCGCCGATCAGCACAACCCTAATGTTCACATAGGAACACATCTCCCCTTTTGGTCTTATCCGAGTTATCGGGGCAGTCTGCTCAATGTTGGGACAACCCCTCGGGTGAGTCTGGAACGTAGGCGTTCATCCAGGCTTCGCCCTGACCATCGATCACTCATAGGACATCCTTGGCATACAATTATTAAAATGAGGCTGTAAAATAAGTATGAATCATTCATTTGATATCGCAAGAGAGCGCACTTCTCAGCACCAACCGTGGACAGCACATATTCACCTGTTTCCTAGGCCGTGTGTGTTTCACTTCCTGTCGATTTGATCCAATGAAATCCAATGAAACTGGTCTGATGACCAATGAAATCGACAGGAAGTGAAACACACACAGCCTAGGAAACGGGTGAATAGAGAAAGAAAGAGACTTATGCTGTGTTTGAAGTTTTACGGCATACAATATTTTATATTAGAAAGCAATATACTGTACATTCAAAACTCGATAGGTTCAAATGGATCGAACCCACGTGGTGTTTTAACCCATTAAAACCGGGAAAGCATCTTTGTCATTTTAGATTTTAGCTATATATATATATATCCATTGGTTGGCTATTCAAAAATGGCAGATATACAAGCTCATAGTGCGGCACGGAGTGAGCTTGTAGATCTGCTATTGTTCTGCTATTTTTGTAAAATCGTTAACATTTGTGCAAATCTTTGAATATATAAATTATATTTTTAAAGCTCTTTTTTTTTACTCAAATCTTCACTTATGGGGGACCCTGGAACAAAATATTTGGGGGGTCCGGCGCCAAATACATTTAATTTTGGTTGGTCATAAAAAAAAAGCACCACTGAATCTAATATAGCAACATACGTTTTTCAGAAAACTGTTTAGAAGGCATTTGTAGACTCGGCCTCAGGTCTAAATAAAGAATATTCAAAAGACGGCCTTACCTCTAAGAGGCTAAGAGTGCACAAACACAGTTTGTGCACTCTTAGCCACAGATCTAGAGCCCATACCACTGATTACAATTTCTAGTAACTGCCCATGGCGGCGATCGACATGATACAGGCTTCATCTTTTCCTGGCATTTTCTTTCTAAATTGTTTGCCAGCAAACCAAAATATATCTGAACGCTAACGCTTATCTCTCTCTCTCGCTCTCTCTCTGTTTTAGGCCTAACTTCAACAACCAACACAAGGGCAGCTTCCCTAAGAGGAACCACTACGTCAACACTAAGTTGGAGGTGCGCAAGATTCCCAGAGAGCTCAACAACATCACCAAGCTCAACGAGCACTTCAGCAAGTTCGGCACCATCGTCAACATCCAGGTAACGTCAGTGAAACCACGCACCATATCTTGACTTGGAGCTGGAGGTTACACCATTGGAGCAGTTAAGACGTATTGGATGAGTGTTGCGTGGTAGTGGTCGAGGCTAGATTATTAAAACCCATGTCTAGAATAGCGATGGGTAAAGTTGTATTTACATGGGATGGGAAGAGGGAATAAAGAAATAAGAAATCCGCTCTCTGTAAAGTGACTTTCTCCCAGTCAGTTGTAGTTTCATTTAACATACGTTTCGACCAAAATAGGGTCTTCTTCATCATTCTAATGAAGACCACACTTGATGAGCCTATGGTTTTTATAGTGGATGTGCAAGCTGTTTTTCTTTTAACGTGAAGAGCGAATATAACATGCAAATCGGGTCTTCAGATTTCACACCCACCTTTCACATGGTTGAGCCAGCAGGGTTCCCCCAGAACAATCCATGCATCCATCCATCCATTCTATGGAACAATCCATAGAAATGTTGACCAGGGGTCATCGCCATGCTGGCTTGTGGTTGACATTTTTGACAAAATTAAATTTTTGCCATGGACATGCAATATAGACAAACATAAAGAGCTAGCCCTAAATGACCATTACAGGTCTGTCCATTTGGTTCCATCTGTACACACCCAGAGTTATGGGGGTCCTTGAAAATAAAATGTTTGAGAACCACTGCACCAGTGGACTCATTAGCTAATGTGCTATACAATACATAGTGTCATAGTAAATCAGTGTCATACATAATCTGAAGAAAACCTGGAGACTGACATTCAGTAATTGGGTGTTATGATCAAAATAAGAACATTATAATGGTGTGTAAAAACAAAATCATATTCATGATCATATTTTCCTGATGAAGACCTAGAAGGTCGAAACGTTGCAAAAATAAAAAGTGAGTTTCTTGGAGCTTGAGAACAGTGTGCGAACTTTCCTCTTTTTTTCTCCCTTGATTCTTCCCTTGATGTCCAGCACCTGGCCTAAATGCAGGCGTGGGATGTGCACACAATCTTCTCTTTAAAAACAAAATCAAACATTTGGCACAGACCAGGCCAAGTCTTGCCACGGACACATTGATGACCCCTGATGTTGACTCAAGCACTACATCCCTGGAAATGTCCAGTTCTGTGGAGAAATGTGTTTTGTTTGTCATGCAAATCCAAACACTGTCTCCCTGCAGGTGGTGTTTGGTGGAGACCCAGAGGCGGCGCTGATCCAGTACACGGCCAACGAAGAAGCCAAACGGGCCATCTCCAGCACCGAGGCCGTCCTTAACAACCGCTTCATCCGCGTCTACTGGCACCGTGAGGCCGGGGCCATCAACACGGCGCCCCAGCAGCAGGAGCAGATTTCTGGAGTGACTCAGGGAGGCGTGCCGGGCCCCAGCCTGGGACCACAGCACAGCACTTTGCATAAGGTTAATACAGGGAGCATAACCACTTAAGCCCTATTTTATACTTTGTTGCACAATGTTGTTTTGTGCGAAAATAGACTATCCATTTTGGCCTTTCACTTATAATGACACCCAAAATAGGGACGTCAAGTTGAAAGCGATTAAGAAAACGTTCGGCCGCTGCGATGAAAGAATAAATACAATTTTATGGATACATTTCATTTGGACTTACACATGACTTTAAACCTAAAAGTAAATTAACTGGGACATGATGAGCACCTGACATTTGCCAAGTGCAAATATTTCTGTTTCGGTGTCTCGTTATGAAACCATGTGAAAAAATATTGCCCCTGAGGGGGTCTGGCTGTGTGTGTCTGTCACAATCTATTGGACCAATCAGTGCCGTACTTTTTATGCATGCCACGCTGCCAGTAGGCCACAGAAATACCTCTGCCCATTTCTATATTTTTCATATTTAACTTTTTATTTTATAATGGAAGCCAAATCTGATCTGGCACAGTTTTGCTATATGAAATGCAAAGCTATCATACCACATTAAACAGTTTGACCTACTATATTTTCCGTTAGAACTCCTTTTGGCTGCAGGGAGCAAAAGACTAGTCATTTCCTCATTGTCTCATCCTCAATGCATTTCCCGCACCGTGAACACCTTTTTGTTCATTCTCTCTACAGGGGATCAAGCAACACAACCCGGCAGCTTACGTGTTGAACAAAACCATTCCCAAGCACCGGCTAGTGGGAACGACGGGTGCCGCGGCTGCAAGCAAGCTGGACGGCTTTCACCCCAGCACGGATCCTGCCGCGGTATGACTCGCTCTCCTTCGTACACATGTCATCGGACTGAGATCCTGTCCTAGGTCAAAAATGTGTTGTTGTATAGCTGCAATCCCCCACTTTTTTTTGTGAATAAAACGTTACTTTAACCAGTCTGTATGGTAGAGTATGTTAATGCATAATATTTGCAGTGGTTGGAGGTTGTGCAGTGGTTCTAGGTAGTCTCCCTGCTCTTCTATTGAGAAATGTAGGACATCTACTGATTGAGAGAGGTATTGAAATGTTCGCCCTCGCACGAGAGACCCAGGTTCGAAATCTCACGGGTTGCAGCTTTAACCCGTATGGGGTTAGAATCTTTTAGGATTTTAACGATTCACTCTTAACGCCACCCTTTAACGTGTTGTATATTCAATTTAATCTTAATCTTTTTTTTTTTTTCATTAAAGTCTTCATTAAAGTTTTTGATTAACACAAATTCAATCATACATACAATACAGTATTGCATACATATTATTGTAGTAATTAAAATTAGTATTGTAGTCAACTAGGCGTAAGCAAGCATTTGCTTGCTTCCTTCCGAGGATGTTGTTTTTACGTGACCGTCGTCTGCCATTACATTGGCATCTTTGTCCTAGACATTGCTCCAAAAATGTTGTTCTCATCACGTTTGTGTCCTAGGTGTCCACATCAGCGTTGACGGCCACCCAAAAGGGCCCCTACGCGTCCATGGCCCACAAGTCCTCCAAGAGCCTTGGGAAGACGGGCAAAGCACTGGAAGCACAGGAGGCCCTGAGGAAAAAACAGGCACGTTCATGGGTCACCTCCAAGCATTCTGCTAGATTTATGAAAAGGATCCATCTGAAATGCATTGCAGAGTCAGTGGTCTTCAGGCTGGTGTTAATCTGATATTGATATCCTCAATCACTCAGCCTGTTATTGGTTGACTATGGATCGTGGCACTTAATCTGGTCTTGCACTTTATCACTGCAGTAATAATGCATTTGCCCTTTTTATTGGGGCAGATGCTACTACTAGCTTGTTATGTGTGAATGCTCACTAGACCGACAATTAATTATTACAGTCATTAATGTCTCACTCTTAATATAGTCCAGTCTCTAGTTATTGTGCTTCATAGCTACAGTATATTTTTATGGCGGTGAAAATGAAGTATTAGTGATTGTTTGGATTTGACCACCCGTGGTAAAAATGTCCACTCATGTTTAGGGTTGAGATCCTTTTAGGATTGTAACGATTCTGGTTCATTAATGATTCCCTGTTAATGGCCCGACTCCTTAACAATTCCTGTAGGGGGTTCCAAATGGACCCTTACAGGTCTGTAACTATGAGAGTGTACAAATGGAACCTTACGGGTCCATTTGGTTCCAAATGTACACTCAGAGTTATGGTGGTCCTTGAAATTACGTTTTTCTTTTAGAACCAACAGTATTGTAATTGTATGGCAGTCAGACATTAAGTCCACATACCGGCTCTGACAGTGTGATAAACCGGTTCCAGAAACGGTTCCAAATGTGATGGAACTGATTCCGCTTCCATCCAAAATCCATCAAAAGTAGGAGGACATTATGCACATATTGCTTATCTACAAGCTTGTGATACGTTGTGAGCTTGTTAGGTAGGCTATTTTCTGTAAAGAGCTTTGGTGATGAGGGGAAAAAAGGAGCTCCACCAACGTTCCGGCCCACATCAGTAAATGTCTGCGTTTTATTTTGTCCAGGAGACGATGAAGCTCCAGCAGGACATGAGGAAGAAGAAACAGGAGATGTTGGAGACCCAGATTGAGTGTCAGAAGGTGAGACAAACGTTTTTGAACCACTTTAACCATTATTTTATACTTTGGCTATTCAAAAATAGCAGATACGATATAGAGATATAGCGTATGCGCTTGTAGATCTGCTATTTTTGAAAAATCATGAACATTTTTGCAAATCATTATATATTTTGAAAGCGAACATTTGTAACTCAAATCTTTTCTTCTGGGGGTCCATGGCACAAAATATTTTGAGATGGGGGTCCGCGGCCAAATAGATATATAATTTTGGGGGTCTTTGACATGAAAAAGTTTCAGAACCACTGATATTATAGCAACATAAATGTTTCAGAAAACTTTTAGGATTTAGAAGACATTTGTAGAATCGGCCTCAGGTCTTAATGGCTTAAAAGTGGTATAGACAACATTCAGCCACTAGATGCTGCACTATTACTCCACATCACAGCACCTCTGTTGCATACGTTTCTTAATTTCCTGAGTCACAGGCAGCACTTCTGTAGTTTGCACCATTGTAACCTAGGGCCGTCCTCCAGGGAAAAATAATAATACCGTCCCCAACAAAAATGGAAGCAACATGGATAATGGCTGCCGCCAGCTTACACTAGAGCTGCCAAAAAATATTCCATATCATATATAATATAAAAAATAAAAGAAGGTTTGACTATAAAAATTAAGGTTCAAATTTAAATAAAAACAATAAAATAGTCAGCCTTGTGAGGCATTGTTATCATTGAATATTTGTTTATAATGGATTAAATCGATTTGTTCGGTCAACTCTTGCACCACTATTTTTGATTCCTCCTCCTTTTCCCGTAGGCGCTGATAAACCGCCTGGAGAAGAACAGGGGGATGAAGCCAGAAGACCGAGCCAACATCATGAAAACCCTCAAGGAGCTGACGGAGAAGATCTCCCAGCTGCAGAACGAGATGAACCCGGCCTCCCATGGGTCCCAGTCCGCCAGCAGCCAGCCCAAGACCAAGACAGACGTGAGTCCCCTGACTCCCCTCACCGCGCACCCACACACGAGCTTTGACTAGGGTTGGGATCCTTTCGGATTGTAGCGATTCTGGTTCCTTAGCGATTACCCCTTAACCGATTCCGGTTCCTCAATGTTGATTCTGGTTTCAGAACAGAGTTTCAGAACCGATCTACAAGCTTGCACGCATTGTGAGCTTGTAGATCAGCTATCTTCGGTGAAGGGATTTGGTGTAGAGGGGAAAAAAGGAGGAGACCCAAGTATAGAGCCCTAGGGTACACCGGTCAAGGAAGTACGGTATATAGGGTTTAAGTGGTCAAGGGTGTGACACAAAGTATATCGTGGATGACGAACAAACCTTGCGAAGTGCCCAGCTTTAGCCAAATTCATCATTCCACGTGTCCCATTCTATTACATAATGTTAATCCAGGCCCAGAAGGAGCTGTTGGATGCTGAGTTGGACTTCCATAAGAAGATGAGCTCTGGAGAGGACACCACAGACCTGAGAAGGAAACTAGGACAGCTGCAGGTGGAGGTAGGGTACACGCCAGTGTTGATGCCATACTGCAATTTCTAAATCTGATGCAAAACCTCAGAAAGCAATATTTTGTTACCACATGGAGAGGGAAACGCACAGTGCCGACCAAATGAAAGTAATTATGGTGTCGTCATTCCCCCATTGGTGGAGAATTGGTGATTTCTGTTGTTGCCGTTGTGTTTGCAAGTGGCACAATGCTAGACGTGCGACTGGCACATGTTTACATTGGTAAACAAACACCAGTGCACAGAAAAGCTGACATTGTACTTAATGTCAGAAAACAAAAAAATGCAGTGTGGCATTTTGGATTTGAAGCTGGCAAAAGAGGGCATAAAATGGATACAAATAACGATTTTGTATGACATTTATCTGACAAACCTGAAAGGCTTCGCTGTGTGGCGTTAGAGTCGATATGTAATGAATGCAGGACCTAGACACAACCAGAAAACAACAGTGTTTCCTTCATGTTCCACTCAGCTAGATCACATGTGTGTGTACCTAGTGTGGAAAAGCAGAATTACTGGTATGATCCACTATTTGGCTAAATATCTAACCATTGTTGTTTTTTAAACCAACCCACCAACACTTTGAGGTATTTTGCTTGCAAAAAAAAAGGTGTTGGCATCTTTGGTTGACACTGTTCCGTAGCATCGCTTGCATGTGGGCTGGCTGGCTGTCCTTTACCTTCGTCATGGAGACTCTGCATTTGGCTGTTCGTAACGCACACACTGTGACAATGTTCTGTAGCTAATGAGACAAATGATGAGTGCTTAGAGTGTGTGTGTGTGTGTGTGTGTGTGTGTGTGTGTGCTCGTGTGTCGCTGTCAGAGCAAGAAAATGCTGCTGGTTTACTTGACTTTTTCTTGAACTTTCCACTTTGTCAAAAAGTAGGTTATAAGGGTTCTGTTTTTCATTAGCCACAAGCCAAAGAAAATAACAATTGAGTTTGATCCTGAGTGGAGGTCCAGGTGTGCAGGGTTTAGTTTTCAGTAACCCATATGACTTTCAAACACTTACGTGATTAACAGAATCTCATGTGTAGTGTTCTACATGGAATGAAGCCCACCCTCTCATTCTCTTGGACCCCAAACACACATACATAAAGCATCAAGCCTGTTAAGACCATTACAGACTGGCAGTGGAGAAGTCACACAAATGTGCCCACGCACACACTCTGAGAGGAAGACAGACTTATTCGTAATCTGACCTTGAGCAAGTAATGCTATACTATCACATCAGTAGATGACTTCTAGCTTTGGGCTGTAAGCAATTGCTTCCAGAAATCTTGTAGCAGTCAGATTAGCCAGATGATGCTAGCAGTGGAGACGAACGGAAGGCAGACCCTAACCCAAACTATCCCTCATCTCAGTCGATTGATTGTCATTTTTATTAACTAAAATACATATACATTAACTAGTATACCGTATATGTACTTATCTCTTAAAAGGGTCAAACAAAATCTTGAGAGCTTATTTCTATCGTGGTCCACTTGCGTTTTAACAACATACTAGAAGGACCCCACAGCATTGACACATGTCTGTGCATAATACAGACAGAATTCTCCCTTTCAGATAGTTACACTATCACCTCTTACAATTTCAGATGCAAAACGGTGATGTCCTTGGCTACATGTTGCATGTCTAAGATGCATTTTACTCCAAAAGGATGCATTAAACTCACTATCAATGTATTGATCATATTTTAACCCGACAAAACAAAAATCTACTGAAGAATCAACACATACACCATCTGTGAGGTTCGAGTCGGAACTTATTAAAGGGGTAGTTCACCCCCAAAATAACTTTTTTTCTATTGATTACTCACCCCATGGAGCCTTGAATTCATGGATTTTTTTTTTGTTTTTGTCGCATTCCTTCCTTTATTATTTGATTATAATAAATTTGTCCCCATTGATTCCGGTAGGAGACACAAATGCATTTGTGTCTCCTACCGGAATCAATGGGGACAAATTTATTAAAATCAAATTATTGGCTTAGGAATGTGACAAAAACTAAAAAAAATCTATGAATTCAAGGCTCCAGGTGGTGAGGAATCAATAGAAAAAAAGTATTATTTTGGGGGTGAACTACCCCTTTAATAATAATTCACTATGCGTGTATATTTTCAAACACTGAAAACTGTTTGCTTCAGGCGTGAGTTTAATGCCATGAATGTGTATGTGTTGGGGTAGGTGTTAAACAAGCCTTCATGAGTCAAAAGATATAAATCACATTCACTTGGATAATTACATTTAATGACCATGTGAAAAGCTCAATGTTTTGACGTGAAAAAGTGCATGTAATTTGTTGTAGTGTAACTGGCTCCACTCTACCTACTGACAATTTGCAATACACAGTAACATGATTAAAAGTTAAATATCTCAAATCTATAAAAGATGAAGCTGCGATGGGAGTAGTGCCAAGACCAAAGCTCCTTCTAAGGCGTGAACAGCGTTTTCCTAGGGAGTTGAAGGCAAGGGGGCGGGGGGCAGGTGGGGAGAGAGAGTCGGCGCACAGAAGTCAAAGCACAGACGGCTGTGTTGTTGACGGACAACGGATGCACGCTTATGAGAAACAACAAAAATAAAACTTGGTGAAACAGTTGCGTGCATTAGTGCAAGATGAGGATAAAGGAAACATTCAGTCTAAATGTCCAGTTTACTAATTCACAACTACTACTACTACTACTTTTGTATTCGCCCCCTTGCCTTCAACTTCCTAGGAAAACGCTGTTCGCTTCTAAGGCAAACACCATGACCGTGGACTCTAACACTCAAAGCAAGACATGCACACGCCAAGAAAATGGCTTGTGTTCGCAAATCCCCATCTGGCATGAGTGCCACCGCCCTCACTCTTCCTGCCCTGCGGGTTTAAATTAGCCCCATTGTTAAATATGCATGCCCCCACCCCATCCAACCCTAGCCTCATTCTGCACATTAAACTGCAGCCACTTAAGGAAGCCCAGAGGATTGTCAGCTAAGGAACCAAATAAAGATACCGCTTGCCAGACTCGATAGAGGCACGCCTCATTAAAGTTTGAGCCGCCACTCTTCATGCCGGGACTCAAGGGGGGGGTTACAATTAGTGTGCGGGGAGAGAGTGGGTGAGGAAGAGATAAAATGGATGGGAGGAGAGGCTGTGAGGTTCTGGCATGATGGAAGATGTCACTTTAAAAATGGAGGAGTGACAGCCATTTGTAAAGAAGGTAAGGGAAGGAGGGAGGAAGTGTTGGGTATTTTTAGATTTTACCACGTGCCAAATACGTATTTTCATTTTGCTGTAAAAAAGATAAATAATAATAATTTGATTACTTATCTTTAGATCATTGGATCAACATTCTAGGTGATACAATTGTGCTTGGGTGAATACAGTAATTCAGCTTCACGTGCGCACCTAGTCCCCTTGGTCTTTTTTAAGGAGAGTGGGGACTAGTATTTTTTCTTTATTGAGATAGCACTGTCTCCCTGAAGCTGAGGGAGACGATGTCGGAGAGATAGACAGGGAAGCTGAGAGGGAGACGGTGTAGAAAAGACAGACCGTAGGGAATCTGAGAGGAAGAGTTTGGGAGAGAGACTGTAGAGACACAGTGTATGAGTGGCAGACGGTAGGAAAGTTGAGAGAGAGACAGTGTAGCAGGAAAGCTGAGAGGGAGTTGGCATTGACGAGACACCGGAGAGAAGGATCTGTCGAACTGTGGAGAGCATTTTAACCGACACTGGCAAGCCACTTTAGTGTGATAAATAGATTGTGATGACCATTCCTACCACACTGGCCAACACACCATTATCTAAAGCTCAGATTCCATTTTATGAATATGGGTTCATGTTTATTTAGCTTATTGCCAGTGAGGCTAAAACAACACTGTCAGTCCAAAGACAATGCCGGCTGGCTGGTGCATAGTTTAACACATCTGTCTCAAATAATGTGTGTGTGTGTGTGTGTGTGTGTGTGTTTGTGTGTGCGTGCGCACACGCAAATATGCGGATGCTTTCATGCTTGTGTGCAAGAATGAAGCATGTGTGAAGCAAGTGAATCTAAAACCTAAATAAACAAGTCAATTCATGTCTTCATTTATCAATGAACGACAGCATTTCCCCGGGACTCGGTCCACAAGTGTACTTTGATGACTTTTTAACTTCCTCTTCCAGGCGACGTGGCTGGGTCTGATCCGACCTCCTGGGGGTCGGGGACGGGGCAGAGGGAGGATGGCCTTGGATCCCGGTTCTGTGCACATGGGCCACAGCAGGGGACGGAGCAGGGACATGATGTCCCGGGGCGGGAACCGCATGTCGGTGGACCACCGAACCCGGGCCCTGGCCATCCTGGGGGTCACCCAAGAAGAGAAAGAGGAATTGATGCCGCACTTTGTGGTAAGTACAGGAAATGACCTTACATTCACAAAAGCGTTCAAGAGCGCCAATACCTGTCATCGAAAAAGAGTTAGTCAGTACTTTAAGGGTTAGGGTTAGGGTTAGATTTCATAGTTTTTCTTTTTCTTTTTTTACCTGATGTTGAGTCGTAAGCCATTGTTTGAGCTAAGCTATTTGTGCAAATAACACGACGGTCATTCGAACATTGCGCTTGTGAATAAATGCTCTGTGTGTGTGCGCTATGGACATGATATCCAAAGCGCTCCCCCCCGGGTTTCAGCAGGCTGTCAGGAATTAAACCATTATGATAGGTTTAATGATTGTAAACTACGTATTGCAATCATGCAATGTTGTGTTACTTTATCCGAATAAAATAATAACATTAACACATTCCATGCCAGTCGCGTAGATCTACGCAAACCTAATTAAAGCCGCAGCATGCCGATCGCGTAGATCTACGCGAAGTGGTCTTTTGTGGTTTAATAGACAATCGTGCTGTTTTCTGTACCATCCTTGATTTTTTCCTCTTCCCTTTCCGCTTTTGACGCATCCTTGAAGAAAATATCCATAACCCGTTTCCGGTTCCGGGTTTATCTTGAATTAACTGTTTTTTCCTGGTTTTGGCCAGACATCATGGTTTTACCACGGTATAAAAAACGAACGGAGAGCTCCGATTATATTTTCGTTTCTCTGGACGACGATCAGTTATCCTCTTTGTGTTTACCAACGATCTGAAACCCGATCATAAGCTAAGCTAAGATGGCCGGCGGGGAGGGGGGTGAAAGCACAGCGCAGCCAAACGGATATGACTTCTGCAGCTGTGTTGGGCTGTGGAGAGAGAGACCGGGGAGAGACGGAGAAAAACCGTAACCCTTAAGGGCTGGTCGATCTGTCCTGTTTGTTTATAAACAGCATCCGACCGCGGATTGTAATGGATATAAAATGTTTGTGACCGGTTGAAAAAGGTTATTAAACACACAACCCTGGCACTGGGTGAGTACATTAAGTGGCATTACTCTGGCAGGGAATGTGTTAATAATAGGCTTAAATGATGAAATAGCCTAAGCATTTTGTCAATCGGCCACTGTGGCCGGTGATGTTTATAATTAAATATTTTATCGGTCAATGGCCGATAAATACCGGCTAACGGAAACCCTGGCTCCCCCGCTCATAAAACGTTTTGTATGGACACGGCTCCAAAACCAAAGTCCTCTATAACTTAAGCGCTGTCTGTACTGCTGCTGTTCTTCTCTGTGTGGCATTGTGTACAAGCGTGGTTACTCGACTAAGTCCACCCACCGACTGGGACCGTGACAGAGCAGATCCCGTAGCCCATGGTTCAGTAACCGTGACAAGATGCCGTAGCCACACATGCCCAAACACAGCAGAATTCACAAAAACGCTAATAAAGAGCTTAAATTTGGGGAAGGTTTGTGGCTGTCTTCACATGCTAATGGTCAATGCCCTTGTGGTTCTCAAACGTTTAAATTTCAAGGACCTCCATAACTCTTGAGAGTGTACACTCAATTTGTACACTCTCAAGAGTGTTACAGGCCTGTAAGTGTCTTATTTAGAACCCCCTCAAGGAACCCTGAGGGTCCCTTGACCCCATTGTTTTCAGCCTAAAATCAAGCACTTCACGCCTCGTTCATCGTTTGTTTTTCTGTCCCAGAAATTTGGCGAGATCGAGGATCTGCGTGACCAGGACGCCACCAGTGTGGTGATGACCTTTAAGACACGAAGCGAAGCAGAGAATGTAAGTCACACAGAATGGAACATCACTCCCTCTCTCACATAATCTCTCTTAACAGCAAATAAGTTCTAAGAATTTTAATTTGTTTGCTTGCTTGTATAAACATATTTGGCCATTACCATTTACATTTGAATGTACTGTTGCATACATCAGCCAACAAGCTTGGTGGGCACAGATTATCAGATCAGATAGTCCAATAGCTTTTATGCTGTTCAATATTTCCCATTGTTTTCAGCCACAGCCTAATCACACACTTCTTGCTTCTTTAGGCAGCAAACCAAGGGGCCAAGTTCAAAGGTCGCGTGTTGCAGATATCCTGGTACAAGCCCAAGATGCCATCCGTCTCAGCTGAGCCAGAGGAAGAAGAGGGTGCGAAGGAGGAAGACAACACGGTACGACACTCTTCATCACTTTCACCACATAAGCCCTATATTATTGCGTATGACAAATGAAATAGTGAAAATGGCTGATCTACACGCTCACAACGCATCATGATGTGATACTTTTTGAGCTTGTGGATCAGTTATTTTCACTATTTCTGAATGACATATAATCACATGCCCAAAATAGGGATGCCAGTTTGAAAGAGGTTAAAACATTTCGGAACAAGGTTTTACTATGCTGCTGTCTTAGTAGAATATGCAGCTCAATATAATGCACACTACCTAGGAGAGTATACATGGATTAAAGTTCTCAGTTGCCACGACCGATTTCAGTCATTTGGATTCCATAGAAGTCAGCATGTCTTCTATGGAAGCGTGTCACTCACCGCAAATAGGCTATCTACAAGCTTACAACGTGTCACTGACAGCCTTTTTTTGGTTATTCGTTATTTCAAGATTAAAGACTATTTGAAGTGGTCAAACTAGCAATAGAATACAATCTGCCAGAAAGCCCTAATGATCTCGGATATTTCGTAAAAGCAAAGGTTAAAACCTCAATATGCATTTTCTTCAACTGGCCGGCTGTATGGCTACCAAAACATAATCATTTTCATACTAGGCCCTGTTGCCTAGCCCTAGTGTGTGTGTGGGGGGGGGGGGGTCCTTTCACAAAAATGTTTCAGTCGTGAGATTTTATTTAGCTTTAATCCATGAGTATACAATTATCTATGAATTAAGACTCAAAGTTGGGCTAGGAATTTACGACGATTGCTGCCCTACTCGCCAGATTGAATATACATATGATTTGGTGCGATGTTAGAAATGAGAAAAAGGTCCCTGAAATCAGAGGGGGTTGGGGGCAGAAATTGACCCCAATATTTTATATTGTGGTTTTTCCCCAAATTGTCTTAGATGGCACTAGATTTGAGACGGTAATGCAAAATTTGCCCGGCAAAAGAAAATGTTGCTGCCTTGGAGAGTACAGTAAAACGTGCCTGCAGAGAGCGGTGTTGTAAAGTTAGTTTTTGGGGCATTTGTATTCTTTATTTCACATAGGTCTGTGTAGAGAGACATATAAAACCAAGGGCAGAGAGAAGGGAGAGACATGCGAGACAAGTCGGGGGTTCTGAATCAAACACGGGTCCTCACACATGTGCCTACCAGGGATAGACGATTATCTCGAGCATTAGTCCATTCACAAGTGTTATACCATGTAGCTCAGAAAATCCACGTGCAGGACCATGGGCCTTGCATTGGATGTAGCTCTGTTCACTTCAGGTGCCCTGAACTAAAGATCCAAATCAATTTAATCCATGATGTTCAGTGTGTCCCCCCCCCCCCCCCCCCAAAAAAAAAAACATGACGCAAAGCCCACACACTCCTGCAACACAACACCAGCAGCAGAGTGAATAAATGGTATTGCGTTGCAAAAGCAGCATGTGGGATTTCCTTTACGTTTGATCTCAGATGCTTCACTCAATACACTTGAACCATTCACAATATTCTTACCTTCTTACCGTAGTGTTTTCAAATCTGAGAATCAGTGTCTTCTCCTGTTTTTCATTAATCTATGGATTCGACATTACTCCTCTATACCACCCGGTGTGGGTAAAATGTGCGAGGATGTATTGCCTAACGAGTGAATAAACAGACGTCTGAAGTATCAAGACAATGTAAATCCCACCAAATGTATGGTAATATTGAACGTGTCGCTCAAAATACGAGAAGGGGCCCACTTGAGAAGGGGAGATATTGCACTTTGAGGTCCAGGCAATACCACTTGCCAACCAGCAGTGTTGGTACCCGAACACAGGGTCTGCATTCCTCAATAGAAGAGCTGAGAGACCACCTCCAACCACTGCAGTTATGCTAGTTATAATGTATTAACATACTTTACCGTACAAATTGGTTAAAATAATGTTTATTTATTCAAAAAGTCCTTGAATGCAGCCTTAAAGGATAAATCTGCCCTGTTTTCTTCTTACTGTAACTGTGTTGCCATCCTGAATGGTTATGATTCATTGTAGAGCTTCACATGCCTGACTTGGCAGAGTTGCATTCATAAAATAGTTGGTCTACAAGCTCACAACACGTTACATCGCAACGCATTGTAAGCTTGTAGATAGGCTATTTGCATTGTGCGACTGAGTATAAACAGGGCCTTAGTCAGTATGGGGGCAAGACCTAGGAAAATGAGGCCCACATTGAAAAAGCAGATTTGTCATTCAAGCTCTGATAAGAAATACATTCGTTTTTTGGTCGTTTCTGGGTCCCATTGGGTACTAATTTCTCTCCATCCCACAGGAGGAGAGTAGCTCTTATTTGCCTGAAGAGGAAGAAGAGGAGGAAGACGAGGATGAAGAAGACGACTACGAGAGCCGGTCATGGAGACGATGAAGGCAAAGCCAAACCACAAACCCCTTATTCTACTCACAGATGGCCGGTTCTCTTCTTTTCGTCCTGAGTTGCTGCGACTTGAATTCACCTTTTTACTCCTTTTCCAGTGTTTTGAGACTTGAGGCTTCTAATGAAAATGACTAATGTCTTGACTTGAGTTATTTGTGTAAAGAAACCTGGAGGGCAAAGCTTTTTTTTTTTGTATCCCTTGACTTGACGGAAGGCATATTTAAAACGTCTCACTTTTGCTGAGAATTATTAAGTGTTAAGTTGTACTTATAAATAGAAAACAAAAATCTATATGTCTGTAAGTTTCAGTGTGGTTTAAGCAGATGATATCAGTAATGCACAACATTTGTGTCTACTGTGAATAGGTATTTTTATACATATTTAAGCTATCCTCTATCGTTCCCAGTTTTGTCCCTAACTCGGGGACAGCGATCTTAAATAGGACCCCCCTCCCCCCACCCAACTACCTAAAGTTACTGTGCCGTCCCTGTACCGCTGTAGTGAGGTATGATCATCCACTATCTAGTGCTAAGAGTTTATGAACTGAAAGTGTGCATTCATGAAGCATCCAAACATACATTACTACCAGCCCACGTGCAAATGAGTACAGGCAATCTCACCCTATTCACATGGCAGCCATGCTGAGCAAAATGGCTGCCATGTGAATACGGTACCAGTATGGGGTGTTGACACTGTATCACAACTGCATGTATGTCTTTTGCCCCCGAAAATGTCACAAACCACGGCCTCCTCACTGAGTTTTCGCATCACTTGACAGCCAGGCAGGTGCGAGCAGTCGCGTGAGCGAGTGCCTGCTCCGAGCACCCGATGGCCTCGCACGTTGACAAGCGTGCCATCTGAGTTGGCAAGCTATGGTGGACAGAACAGCTTAGCGGGCTTGCTAGCTACATAATGTAAACGGACTGGTTACAAACAGGCGCACGTCCCTTCCACCCAGCCAAAGTGAGGACAGCGTAGCCTGTGAATACAGTGGGGGTCGTTTTCTGGTGCAAAAGGCATACACACATCACATCTTTAGCACAGGTACAGAGCAGTCATTGTGCAAAGGTTCGAGAGACAAACCCCAAACAATGTTTACAAATGGCATCCCCTCTTGATTGTTTTTGTTTTGTTTTTCCTGACTTGACGTCTGGTGCCACTTTCTGTACATATTAGCCTAAATAATTACGTGGGTGTTCCACATTTTTCTAGTGTGACCGTTTTTGAGTTCTTAAATAGGCTCTGTGCATAACTGTAGTCCCGGGTTTCCCGAGGGTGGCATACCGTTTCATGTTCCAGTTGATTTTCCCATCACTTTGTTTGATTGGCTCGGCAGCAATCAATCAAATGAGCCAATCAATTGAAGCTATGGGAAAATGAGCTGGAACAGGAAACTGGGTATACCACCTTCTGGAAACCCGGGACTACAGTTGGGCACACAGCCCATTCCCCAGTCCATGTCCTGGCCGTCCAAGAGGCCTGTCAGGACGAGGATCATGTCACCCATGTCAAACATTTCTGACATCTATAGATGGGTGTTTGAATGTAATATTGAACATTTGATTTTAATATATAATTTCCTTCTCGCCTTACATAATCAGCTCGAGGCTGGATTTTTACAAGAATTTGTGATTTACTTTTGTAAATTTTGTAAATGTTTGAAAGAGAAATTACTGTTGATACTTTTTTTTTTTTACTTTGTCTTTCATTTCTTAGTTGTTTTGAGTGAGTGGGGTTTTGTCAGGGGGGCAAAGAGTCGTGTAGCAGTGTGGTTTTAGTGCTAAACCAGCCCATGTACTTTGTAACGTCACCCAACAGTCATTTTCTGTGAACATTCACGACTTCACTGAGCAGTTGAATATTGGTTTCTCAAAGGGCATCGTGATTCACGCACAGTGCTGCAGAGTTGGTAGATTAAAAGTTAGCAAGACGGCGCCCTTAGCGACAAGCTTTTCAGAAAGTGCCCCTTTTCATGACAAAAGCTATATTTTGTATTTTGTCTTGCGTATACTGTATTTAGTAATCCTCGGGTGGGAGAAATTCTTAATCTCTAACACGGTAGACCCATATGACAAGTTAATACTTTTCTGTCTAGATGTGTTTTGTTTTGTGAGAGTGTTGTGTTGACAATATTATGTTATTATACAACCTATCATCTGCTACTAGAGCCAGTAGCCAGGCTATCCCAAGTCACAATACCAAAATATGATATATATTACTGCTTATGTCAACAAGGCATTGAACCCAACCTTCTCCTGTTCTACACATACATAGGTAGAAAAGATGACCCTGTTTTCAGCCTGTGTGGAAACCTAGTCATCGTTGCCTCAGAGAAACACATTTTGTTGTTGTGGAGGTAGAAGTTAACAGCTAACTCGAGAGCACTTTCTATTTCATTTGTGAATGTACAGTGGTACACTACCATTCACCTTTAGTTCTACGTAAAGGTGTAGAACTTCCTGACAATACATTTAGTTTTTCTTTTTTCCTGCATTTATCTCCATCGTTCCTCTTAGAGATGTGCCGTTTGCTCTAATGTTTGTGTTACATATCTCACAGAATGCAGTCTGGTATCTCAAGGCCTTCGCCAGTGACCGAATCACCTTGTATTACTAAGTAATACTTTAGTTTACTCCATCAATTAATTCCAATGATGGGGGTGCATGCTTTAGTTTTTTTTTTCTTTTACATGGGTTACTTTTTCCCATCTGTATGTTTGTAATATGATTGTCAATGTTGATTAACTCTGCTTTGAAACCTACAGGTGGCAGATTTCAAGGCCCTCTTAAAATAACATGCATTAGGTCTAAGCGAGATACCACACCATCTGCCAGAGCTACAATAACAATAAACTTATTTTAAACAGTGTGGAGCTGTAATTATGTTAAACTTTAGATCACGTTTTTAGATTTACAAAAGCAGCTCCAAGGCGCACAAGATTATCTGTTTTCAGTTTGCAGGAATCGGCTATCCTTTTCTATTTTTAGAAAACTTTTTTTTTAGAGCATTGATTGATAAATGCTTGAAATAGTTTGGTTAGGTCACTGGCGGTAGCCTTTATATAAGGAATTATCTACTGTCAGGCTTCTTGTGTAAATGAAGTTTCAGAAAGGATGTCCGTCTCTCTCTCCCCCCTAATGCCTAGTTAATGCTCCTTCATAATGGTGGTGTTGCAGTCGCGCACCGAAAATAGTCGATCTGCATGATGCAACACCGTTGTACTCCGAAGTGTAGATCTGGCTTATCTTTTTGTACTATACTGTATGCTACTACGACACAACTGTAAAAATGTAAAACATTTATTGGATAATAGTTTTGGATTTGTTACTGTTTATATTTGCAGGATGTGGATGTATTTTCTTGATTTATTCTGTTTGTAAAAAAAAAAAGGATTTCTAATTTACTAGCATGTCTGCTTTTGCCAATAAAGATGAAGGAATGGGCTGTGTGGAGGGCGATCAAGAAAAGAAAAACACCAACGATTCATATGAATTGGAAATTCAAAACATCTATATTTTTAAAATATCTGATTTAAAAGATAAAAAAAGAAAAAAAGAAAAAAAAATGATTGCTCAACATTGGTGGGGGAAAAAGAGAAACCATTCCGCAATATTACCTTAAAATCTTGTGTGGTCTCCTTTCTTTGGTTCCTACTTCCTACCCGTTGACATCACAACGTCCAGATTTAAAGGTAGGGTATTAGTGATATTTTTTTGGTTTAAAAAAAAACTTTTTGTTAAAAGGTTAAATCACTATATTCTGATGGTAATCATTGTTATAAGAGTGTTTAGTAACAGGGGTCTCCCCTTCTCTAGCTCTTTAATAAACACAATACATTTTCAGTGTGGTACACTCAGTGGTGAGGTCCATGAAAGTAGCCTTTGAGGACATCGGTGTTGACCACAACAGTCGTTAGATCAGCAGTCATTGCACAGGATGACAGGGACGTACCATAGGAAGCACCATAGATGACAGGGAGGCACCATAGGAAGCACCATAGATGACAGGGAGGCACCATAGGAAGCACCATAAATGACAGGGAGGCAACATTGGAAGCACCATATATGACAGGGAAGTACCATTGGAAGCACCATAGATGACAGGGAAGTACCATTGGAAGCACCATAGATAACGGGGACGCACCATAGGAAGCACCGTAGGAAGCACCATAGAAGACAGGGAAGCACCACAGGTAGCACCATGTTTATAAGACATTCCATTTCATATTCTTAAAGTATAAAAACAAAATACGAATACTTAAGTAAAGTACAGATACTCAAAATATTTCACTACACTACAGTGCTTAAGTAAATGTACTTTGTTACCGTCCACCACAGATTTTTTTTATCATATCAGAAAATGTTATATGTGAACATGTAGGCCTAGTGGCCTAAATGTAGTAGGATGGCATGGACACTTTTTATAGGGAAGATTCTATTCTATTGCTGATTTATGTGTCAGAAGAACATGATTCTATGTCCTCAGACTCACTAATTCTAAATAGGCCCGACAGCGCAGTAGAAGTAGAACCAACAATGTCTGTCTGGTAGACCTATGATAATGTGGCTTCGGTGACTCCGACATATTCAAATGTTGAATAATGCATGGCCATTTCTTACTTTAAGAAGGCAAGTGAAACCACTCACAACCTGTTTTAACGCAAGAACTGTCGCCTTCCCCCGGGGGAGGCCTTGTCAAACCTATACCTGCCCCTGGCCCCTGATGGGGTATAGGGGCTGGGGTGGGGGGGGTGTACAGTAGTGGTGTCAAGTAACTAAGTACATGTACTCAAGTACTGTACTTAAGTACAATTTTGAGATATTTTGACTTTACTGGAGTATTTCCAATTTTCTGTATTTTTACTTCTACTCCACTACATCTCGGATCCAAATATTGTACTTTTACTCCACTACAATTATTTGAAAACTTTATTTAGGCTACTAGTTACTTTGTAGATTTTGATTATTATTACAAAACATACATTACCCACTTCAGCCCTATATATGATTTCAAAGAAAAAATCTCAAGCATGCATGTCCACAGTAAGGGTGGAATTTTAAAATTGTGAATCAAGTTTATAGGTTAAAGTATGAAGGAACAGCTAGGTGCCAAAGTTTTCAGATATAAGTTTTAACAGTTCAATATCTCAAAAACTACAAAACATTTCAAAGTAAAAAGTTCAAGCATGTGTGTCCACAGTAAGTTGAATTATAAAAAGTGTGAATGGAGTTTCAAGGTGAAAGTTTTTTTAGGTGCCAAAATCCTCCATTGACCTCCATCATACATTTCTGAACTTGTAAAGGAGTATATTTCTTAAACTATAAAACATTTCAAAGATTCATTTTCAGTGAAACATGTCCACAGTAAGATGAACATTTTAAAGTATGAATGGGGTTACTAGGTGTAAGTATGTAGGATTAGTAGCCTGCCAAAGTTTGTACTTGTTTCCCTTTAAATGTCCATTGCTGCATTGACAATGCATTGGGCGCTTAAAGTTAAATATCTCCAAAACTACAAAAGGCCATTTGAAAATAGCCGATGTGACGCATTGTGAGCTTGTAGATCTGCTATTTTCAAAAGATGTTTATACATTTGAAAACTTAAAATGGGACATTCTGCATAATGAGTACTTTTACTTTTGGTACTTTAATTACATTTTGATGCCAATACTTTTGTACTTTTACTCAAGTACATTTTGAATTCCATACTTTTACTTGTAACGGAGTGCTTCTATATTGCAGTATTGATACTTTAACTTAAGTAAAGAATTTGAGTACTTTTTTCCACCACTGGTGAAGCCTGTGTACACAATAAAATCCTGTTAATTTAACACTCGCTGAGTTAAATGGACACTAAAAGGCAGTGGTTCTCAAACTTGTTTTTGTGTTCAAGTTCAAGCAGGGCCCCCATAACTCTGAGAGTGTGCAGATAGTACCGGACCAGAGTGTACCATTTGTACACTCTCAGAGTTACAGATCTGTACTAAGGGTCCATTTAATTGGAATCCCCCCCCTCAAAGGGACCCTGAGGATCCCTGCATGGACCCCACTTTGAGAAGGATCTCACTGTGCAGTCTATCATGTCTGCAGGGCCAGGCGAGGAAGCAAAGGGTGCTGCAGTGCTGTCACATTTCCCAACAAGCGAATCCATAAAACATGTCTGATGCGATCTTCAGGGCGCGAATGCACACAGATGACAAGTCGTAAACATTCCACAATGACCACTGAATTATGAATGGGCCGAGCTAGTTATTAAGAGAGAAAAAAGAAAAAGAAAAAAAAACAAAGAAAGATGTGTTGAGAGTGAGAAGGGGACTTCATGTGTTATTTAGGGAAACATTCGTTTTTTAGATCAAGAGTAAATTTACCATGCGTAAATAAACCAAAAGTGACATTCACATCTGGTAGGCCTACTGTATGTGGACATATTTATCCTGAAGATGACCTAGCCTATATGATGGGGTGTGTGTGTGTGTGTGTGTGTGTGTGTGTGTGTGTGTGTGTGTGTGTGTGTGTGTGTGTATATATATATATATATATATATATATATATATATATATATATAGGCTATATACACACACACATACACACACACACACACACACACACACACACACACACACACACACACACACACACACACACACACACACACACACACACAGGCTATAGCCTAGTTAGTAAACCAGTAGATCATATCCAGGTGTGGTGTGTGTGAGTAGCCTATAGTTGCGAGGTGAGAAAAGATGGGTGAGTGTTTTTAATCTGTATAATGAATAAGAACATGCCAACGTGGTAATGGATGCCTGCCACCGCACTGCTGAATTATTGACGGTCTGAGGGAACCGGAGAGTCGGCACCGAGGATCGGATGGAACCTCTGTGTCATCATTGGTCCCTCTCCGGCCACCATGGGCTCTTCTTTCTGCTGGAGGAGTTACTGTTTGTATAGTGACCCGATGGATGGATGGATGGATGGTCCTGGATGATAGCTTACAGGAGAGGCTGTAGAGTAGTGGTGGAAAAAGTAGTCTACTCACATTTTTTTTTACTTTAAGTAAAAGTATCAATACTGCAATGTATCTATCTGCTATTTTCAAATGGTCGACATGCATATAGGGCTGAAGTGGTTAATGTTTTTTAATAATAATCCAAATCTGCAAAGTAACTAGTAACTAAAGTTTTCAAATAATTGTAGTGGAGTAAAAAGTACAATATTTGCCTCTGAGATGTAATGGAGTAGAAGTAAAAGTACTGAAAATTGGAAACACTCCTGTAAAGTAAAGAATACCTCAACATTGTAGGACTACTTAAGTACAGTACTTGAGTATATGTACATATAGTTACTTTGCACCGCTGTTAAGTAGGCTGCTAAATGAGGCCTATAGAACTGGAGGACAGACAGACACACAATTGAAAAGCTGCGGAGAGGCCGTCCAATTAGTGTAAAGTGGTGGCAGCCTATATTCCATCAGAGTAGCCTTTAGCCCCAGACGAGGAGTGTAAAATAGAAAAGACTTGCAAAGATTCAAACAAAACAGTTATTTTTTAAATTTGTATTTAATAGAAGCCTGTCCAAAATTGACCTGAGTTGAAACGCATGGTGTAAAAGCAAGGTTTTTAATGTAGCCTAATCAAATTATTTAAAGCTGCAATCCAGAACTTATTTCAATGATTTAAACGTTATATTTTCACCAATCTATAGAATATGTATGTAGCTCTAGACCTTTGACAACATCTGCAGTGGTTTTTGAGGTGGTCTCCCTATGCCTATAGGCTACTCTTCCATTGAGAAATGTAGACCCTGGTGTCGGATATAGAGCACCTATTAGTTGGCAAGTAAACTCCTAAGCATACTCCCACATATACGTAAAGGCATTCCCGCACACAATAGTCCCATTATGCAATATTAAAGAAACGTAGGACCTTGAACCTTGTCAGATTGGTCCCATGGAGACCAGAAAAATTATTAAATGTTTACACACATAGCCCTACAAACGTGTGTCTTTGATCTAATGTGAGGTGCTCCTGCTAATCCCATAGCTGCAGGCACAAACTAATTTCACCCACTGTTTTTACCTGTGATGTGACAATAAAGTTGATTCTGATACTGTGATTGGATTGTCACAGCAGACGTCATTTCTGAAGAGGGCACGCACGCACGCACGCACACACGCATGCATGCAGGCACGCACACGCACACGCACACGCGCGCCCGCACACACACACACACACACACACACACACACACACACACACACACACACACACACACACACACACACGCGCGCGCGCGCGCGCGCTCACACACAAAAAGACCAACCAACCTCCAGGATATGGGATACATGTACTGTATATAACAGACGCTGTCCGAGGTGCTGAAGGGAAACAAACAACATGTTGGCCTTGTTGCATAGAAACCATTCAACGTGCTATTATGATTGTTCCTCCCTCGTGTGTGTATTAAACCAACTCTACAATTATTTCAAAGAAAAGGTGACTTTCGACACACACAAATGACTCATAGGATATTTGAATATTTCCATTAGGCGTTGCATGTAGATTACAAATAGAGCACGGGCTGTTATAAATGTTCTTTCTTTCTTTCTTTCTTTCTTTCTTACTTTCTTTCTTTCTTTCTTTCTTTCTTTCTTTCTTGCTTTCTTTCTTTCTTTCTTTCTTTCGTTGTCTTACCTACAAAAGATTAGTTCATTAGCTACATCGAACACATTTGCATTGTGGTGGAAAAGGAAATGTTGAATAATGTGTATTTTCCCAGGCGAATAAATAAATAAACGAAAGGAGTAATAGACCTCCTAGACACTTCCACGTCCAATGTTCATTTCCAGCAAATGTACTGTAGTCTGGGGTCCATTTTTGCATTCTCAGACTTAAATTGTCAGAAAGAATATTTCAGTATATATGAAATTCTGTATACTTTTTTTTAACTTGAAACAGCTCAGGTCACAATCATCTCTTGCCCAAGTAAAAAACACTAGCAACACTAACCGTTCATCTATAAGATTTTTGTCTCGGCCAGACCGAAGGCATGGCAGAGACCAGAGCAGAACCTCTGCCCCATGGCCTGTTATAGCGATGAAGAAATGTCACTTAAATGTTTTCAAATAAGCCTCATGGTGGCGCTATAACAGGCCAATTCGTGTTTTTACCTATAACTGCACTGATCTGCGTGAAACTTTGCACGCACACTCGCTAGAGGCCAAGGAAAAACCTATGCCCTGCATATTTCACATTTACCTTTTATAGCGCCACCAGGAGGCCGACTTTTGTAAAACACATTTTTTATATTACCCCTTCAGATTTTGTCTGAAAATTACACAAATCGGTACACTCATGTGATCAACACGGATATTTTTCATATTACATCCTGATTGGCTAACATTGGCTTCCAAAGTTTGCAGGATTGGTCCGTTTTGAACAAAATGCCCCAAATCATGAACACAGCCTGGGAGTTCCGTGTTTTTGCTTTTGCATGCACATTTTTACTAGGCCGAGGAAGAAATTCCACCCTTTTTACATTGGCCTGTTATAGCGCCACCAGCAGGTCGTTTTGGCAAAACACTTTTTTGGAACAAAATGCCTAAGAAATAGCACCCTTTTCACATTGGCCATTATAGTGCCACCAGGTCGTTTTGGCAAAACACTTTTTTGGAACAAAATGCCTAGGAAGAAATAGCACCCTTTTTCACATTGGCCATTATAGTGCCACCAGGTGCCTACTTGACCTGGCGGAGACCTGCGCTTCGAGGAGCACTTTTTAGTTACTTTTATTTTTTCCACACCGTAAACTACAGCTACAGCCACACACACAGCCACATAGCCACACAGCCCCACACACACACACACACACACACACACACACACACACACACACACACACACACACACACACACACACACACACACACACACACACACACACACACACACACACACACACACACACACACACACACACACACACAATTCAATTCAATTCAAAGGGCTTTATTGGCATGAGAAAACATACGTTTACATTGCCAAAGCAGAAAGCATAATACAACAATACAGCAATACAATCAAAACAAAAAATATGTACATTTGAAAGTCAGAATCTTCAATAGATCAATTTCTATGTACCAAGATCACTGGGTGCAGGTATAGTGCCGGAATATACCCAATGATTAGTCTTTAGGGTGGTTGTGTTCCGTTTGATATCCTTTTCCTATCACAGCAACTCACGAATCTTGTTGCTGTGTTTGCACATTGTTGTACTTCGCCCAGCAGATATGGGAGTTTTTTGTCATTGGTCATGTTTTCAAAATCTCCGTGTGTGGTTGTAATCTGTGGGAAGTATGTGTCTCTGATGTCTTGGTACAATGGACAGACGGTTAGGAAGTGTAGCTCGGTTTCCACTTCATTTTGTGTGCAGTGGGTGCATAGTCTGTCTTCTCTCGGGATACAGGTCTGCCTGTGACGACCTTTCTCGATCGCAAGACTGTGCTCACTGAGTCTGTACCTAGTTAAGATTTTTCTTTGTTTTGGGTCAGTCACGGTGCTCACACACACACACACACTGACACACACACACACACACACACACACACACACACACACACACACACACACACACACACACACACACACACACACACACACACACACACACACACACACACACACACACACACACACACACACACACACACACACACACACACACACACACACAGTACAGAAGAGAGCCATTGCTTCCCCCCTTGACTTGCGGTATAACTTGTAAGCTGAGTACACTAGCAGGTGGAGGGTGAGGGAGGGCTGGAGGAGGAGGAGGGAGGGATGGACGGACGGATAGATGGATGGATGGATGGAGAGAGCAAAGGAGGGAGGGAGGGAGGGAAGCCGCGGAGGGAGAGAGGGAGGGAGGGAGGGAGGGAGGGAGGGAGGGGAGGGGAGGCGCTGCCCCGGTGTTGCAGCTCAGTCCGTGCTGAGGTGAGAGAGAGAGTGAGGGAGCAGCCATAGTTCCCTGTGTGCGTCCGTGTCTCCATGTCCCCTGGCTGTATGTCAGGGCCACACAGGGGCCACAGCTCGTAGGGAGGACGATGATGACCATGAACGGCAAGCAGCAGCACTTCTCCTCCATGCACCCGCCTCTGCACGAGCCCAAGTACCAAGGCCTGCACGCGGGCACGGAGGGCATGCGCAGGGTCTGCCTTCCCGCCCCGCAGGTAGGTTAGTTAGGTTAGGGTGGGGTTAGTCTTCGGTTCGGGGAGTGATCATTATTGTGTGGAGCGTTCACTGAGTGTTATATTGGCCTATATCAACTCTGAGAGTGTTACAAAATGGTTTGTACACTCACAGAGTTACATATGGGCAAATTAACGCCCGAGGGTTTGAAGAAGAAAATTGACTTTAAACTCGTTTTCTGACAGAAATTCGTTTCAGCTTTCGTCTTCTTTTACTTTATGTTTGTAGCCTATACTCTCTCTTCCATCTACTAGCCTACTCCCCCCCTCCTCCTCCCACCCCCTCCCACACCCCTCCACCCCTCTCCCCCCTCTCACTCCCCTTCCTCTCTCATCCACTGTCTGTCTATTCGAGCAAAACTGCTTTCATATGATTTTTCCCCTCTTTTTTTTCTCTCCCCTTCCTGCTTCAGCTTTTGCCTTTAGGGGGGAGAAAAGAAAAAAAAATGTTGTTTGAAATCATCCCTAGAATTCCCCACTGACTGACAGCATGATGCGTGCTGCTCTCTCTTGTTCCAGCTGCAGGCCAACCTCTTCTCTGGCTTCGATGAGAGCCTGTTGGTGCAACGCGCTGCCGCGGACAGCGGCAAGAGTCACCCGTTCAAGCCCGACGTCACGTACCATACCATGAGCAGCGTGCCCTGCACCTCCGCCTGCACCACCTCCTCCTCGTCCGCCTCCTCCACCACCGGGTAGGCCTGGCTGTCATCGCAATTATTACATAATCGGTCTTCGTCTAATCGCAATTATTTGAGATAATCGCAATTATTTGTTTTGAATTAATCGTCATAATCGTAAAAAAAAAAAAACCTTAAATAGCTGATCTACAAGCTTACAATGCGTCACTTCGTGACGCATTGTAAGCTTGTAGATCAGCCATTTCCGTTATTTTTTTTTTTAAAGTATAAAATTAATAAATGTGTCAGTAATTTCTTTGTACATTTCAATCTGTCATATCTGCCTTGTGGAATTTTTGATTACAAAGGCTAACTTTTATTTTATTTTGATTCATAATGTTCCAAATGTTCAATGGCCAAAAACACAATCAAATCATTAATCGATCAATTATTTGTATGACAATTAATCGTCAACTTTAAATCTTCTATCCGTGACAGCCCGACCAGCGGGGTGTCCCACCATCAGCACCACCTCAACTCCACCATCGCCGCGCAGCTCAGCCACCACCACCACCACCACCTCGGAGGACACCAGAGCCTGGACGCCGGCGACCTTCTGGAGCACCTGTCCTCCAGCTTGTCCTCCGTGACCGGCCTGGGCATGGGGGGCCCTCCCCCGGAGCCCCCTCCTCCACCTCCGCCGGGGATGGGCCACCACGGACACGGGCACGGGCACCATCACCACCACCACCACCACCACCTCCAGACCATGGGGCAGCTCCACCAGGCGATGGCCACCATGGGCTCCATCTCGGGGATCCACGGCGGCGTGATGCCGTCGCCCTGCGCGGGAGGGATCATCAACGACGTGGAGTCGGACCCGCGGGAGCTGGAGGCGTTCGCCGAGCGCTTCAAGCAGCGGCGGATCAAGCTCGGCGTCACGCAGGCGGACGTGGGCTCGGCGCTCGCCAACCTGAAGATCCCCGGCGTGGGCTCGCTGAGTCAGAGCACCATCTGCCGGTTCGAGTCCCTCACGCTGTCGCACAACAACATGATCGCGCTCAAGCCCGTGCTGCAGGCCTGGCTGGAGGAGGCCGAGGCCGCGTACCGGGAGAAGAACAGCAAGCCGTCGGACCCGTTCGGCAACGGCAGCGAGAGGAAGCGCAAGCGCACGTCCATTGCCGCGCCGGAGAAGCGCTCCCTGGAGGCGTATTTCGCCATCCAGCCGCGGCCCTCGTCGGAGAAGATCGCCGCGATCGCCGAGAAACTGGACCTGAAAAAGAACGTGGTTCGGGTGTGGTTCTGCAACCAGCGGCAAAAACAGAAACGGATGAAATACTCGGCGGTGCATTGAGTTTTATTCAACAGTCATGAATAAAATACAACATTTTTTGATCGAGTGATTCACCACTTAAACCCCAGCATCCCTGTGGGGAAAGCTTTCGCAGAAAACAGCAGATCGACAAGCTCACAATTTGACATAGCAGGTGGCATCGTGAGCTTGTTGATCGACTATTTTCAGCGAAAGCTTTCCCCACAATAACAGAAAACAGAAAAGACACTTGTATCGAGCCCTGAGGGACTACGCTCGACCACATGGGGTTTAAGTGGTTAATAATAAATAATAATAACAATAACAACAACGGCAGCCCCCACTGGCTGGGATTTATCAGCATCTCGTCACGTTTCGTCTTCTGGGATATTTTTCTTCTCGCAAAACAAAAAGACTTTGCAGGATTTATTATCAATTTTAATCGAGTTCATTTTGGTGTCCTTTATTCACTCTTCGTCTGTCTTATTATTACTATGCACATTTCTACTTGTTTATTGGTGTTGAACATAACATATAGACTCTATATAATTGTGCTAAAGGTCTGTGATGGGAAAGTTTTTGATGTTCATTGTGTAGTATTATTATTATTGTTATTATTACACCCCTCTTCCTACACTGAGTAATGGGAGGTGAATTGATCATAATCCATTGATTCATAGATCATATCCTGGGACTTGTTTTAGCCTCTCTTACAGCCACTTAAACCCTTCAGTAAAACAGACCTGAGTTATACTTTTTCCACGTTACACACCAAATATTTTCACCAAAAATAGCCGATCTACAAGCTCACAACTCATTGCATTGTGATGCATTGTGTGCTTGTAGATCTGCTATTTCTGGCTAACGCTCCCCCCAGAATATGCATTGGGGTTCAAAGTGGTTAATCAAACACCACTTCTTTTTTTTGTGCAAATGATCTTGCTCTCTTCTTACCTTAACCATGCACTTAAACCCCAGCATCGGTATTGTGGGCAAAGCTTTTGCTGAAAATAACAGATCGACAAGCTCACAATGCAACGCCTTGCGTCTATTTTCAGCGAAAGCTTTCCCCACAATAACAGAGAAACCAGAAAAGACACTAGTAGCGCTATTGAGCCCTGAGGGACTCCGGTTACCCATATGAGGTTTAAGTGGTTCACTGTAATAATTCACACGCACAGTAGCTACACTGTACAATCCTCGTCAGTGTCAATATAACTCTGAGAGGGTACACATGGAACTCCTACGGGTCCATTTGGTTCCATTTTGTACACTTTAAGAGAGGATTTTACTGTGTAACATTTCCACATAATATCTATGAGACACACAGTCTGTTTATCCTAAATAATTTACCAGTGATACGGTATTATGGGTCTTTTTTGGAGGCTGCTGCTATATTTTTTTGACATAATAATAATATCATGCGTTATTTTGATGTGAACATGCATTAGGGAGTAATCACCCGAAATACTTTGAGTATTTCCTCCTGCACTCTTTGATTTCACTTGATAAAACATGTGTGTTAAGTTTAACCTTAATAAATTATTGACTATTTTCTAAAAATTCAATCAGACGCAGTTATTATATTATCAATTATTATTATTATTATTATTATTATTATTATTATTATTATTATTATTACTGTATATGTTTTAGGCAAACGGCTGTGTTATTGTATTATTTGACTGTTGAACAGGCTATGCAATAGTTGTTTTGAAATAGGCTAATTGTGGGAAATAAACAACGATCCTTTCTAAGGCCTATAATCATTGTGCGGTGATTGTAATATAGGCTCTACTATATTATATATTATTATGTTTGAGCATAATATAAATATACTAAAATATAATATATTAATACTATAAGTATGATCAAAAGCCACTCCATTGTGAGCCATAAAATTAACAAACTAACTGTTTCACAGGAGATTATATACTGGATTGTTTTATTTATGACTCCCTGAAGCTCTGCTGGGATTAAAAATGTATCGGAGGAGATATGCCTACAAACACATTGGAAATATACATGTTCACACTATAGCCAGACCTGTGAATGTTTTAACAACCATTCAATCCGGGAAAGCATCTGTGTCATTTTAGATGTCTTTGGCTATTCAAAAATAGCAGATATACAAGCTCATAGTGGCACCGACACTTATGAGCTTGTAGATCTGCTATTTTTGGAAAAATCGTGAAAATGTGTGCACATCTTTGAATATATATATATTTTTTAAAAGAAAACATTTGTAACTCAAATCTTTGCTTCTGGGGGTCCCTGGAACAAATATTTTTTAGATGGGGGTCCGCAGCCAAAATACATATAATTTTGGGGGTCCTTGACATGAAAAGGTTTGAGAACCACTGATATACCGCAGCAAACTGTTAGGATTTAGAAGACATTTGTAGAATCGGCCTCAGGTCTTAATGTTTTAACGCGGTGCCAAAGGGCCTCTTCCTTCCCCTAATTAGTTAAAGTTTTAATTATGGATGCCCCCCCATGTCACCGGGGTTTGAAATTATTAAGTAATGACGATGCAATATTAATTATATATTGGTATAAAACGAAGTAAAGGAGCGATGTTAGAGAGGAGTTCTCCTGGGACTGTGGATATAACTGACTAACAGGTGACCCGGAGGACACTGGAAAACAACTAACGGGTTTTTCTTTTCGTTTCTTCCGCTGGGATGAACGCTTCCGTTGTAATCATAAACTATAGCTTTCTTTGTTTTATTTTTATTTCGTTTTTATTTGTTGTCTTACGGTCTATTGTAATTATTCAGTTAAAGGTAGGCAAAGCTATCTTCATTTGAACTGCTTATTATTATTATTATTATTATTATTATTATTATTATTATTATTATTATTAACAAACTATATCTTTCTTTATTTAATTTTAATTTGTTATCTTACATCTATTGTAATTATTCAGTTAAAGGTAGGCAACGTTATCTTCATTTGCAATGCTTATTATCATTATTATTATTAACACCTGCAAATAATGTCCTATTCATTGATTCTAATTTGGGTATAAATGCGTCTTACTACTAAGCCCGTTCTTCTTAGTTCACTCAGATCGTATACATTGGCATAAGCCTATAACAGACACAATAAGTGACATGGTTGTACAATTAAAGCCTAATAGACACAATAAGTGACATGATTGTACAATTAAAGCCTAATAGACACAATAAGTGACATGATTGTACAATTAGTAACAGAGATATTCACGAGCTTTTATGTTTTCCGTAACTCTTCTTCTGCAAGCAGAACAGTAAACATAACCGCAGGTTGTGTGATTTCTCCCAGTGAGACTGCAGTTGTTCTCTCTACGGGTTGTTGTAGTCATCATGGGGGATCGATGGTTTTCAGATAGAAATACATGGGGCCCTTATTAATATTCTCTTTGATGATAGAAGACGATTAATTAGAAGCTATACTTAATTTATGATGCTAAAGAGGATTTTGTAAGTGGGCAAAATTAAATGCAAATAAGGCTATATGGTTATTGTTTTTCGTCATTAATAATAGGCCTCTTTTAGATCTCTTTTTTTCTGCCACGGATATATGAATAGGCTACTGTAGGCTATTTCAACTGATATATTAATACGCTACTGTAGGCTATTTCAACTGATATATTAATATGCTATTGTATGTATTTCAACTGATATATTAATAGGCTACTGTAGGCTATTTCAACTGATGTCGAAATTCTATACTCTGTTACACCGATTTAACACCCTGAAAATGTTCAGTATTTAAAGGTTCCTTTGAAACTATAGACATTATACCCTTCACACAGTTAAATCATCAGTGTTTATTGTAACTCACATATTGTACAAAATGTAACACCATCGGAGTTAAATTCAGTGGAAAAACACTCACATTTTTTACTTAAGTAAAAGTATCAATACTGCAATGTAGAAATACTCTGTTAAAAGTAAAAGTCCGGAATTAAAAATGTTCTTGAGTAAAAGTACAAAAGTATCAAAATGTACTTAAAGTACCGACAGTAGCCATTATGCAGAATGTCCCATTTCACACATTTTCAAATCTATAAAATGTTCAAAAATCTTTTGAATTTGGCAGATCTACAAGCTCGATGCAAGGCATTGTGAGCTTGTAGATCGTCTATTTTCAAATGGCCGAAATGTATATAGGGGTGGAGTGGTTAATGTAGCCTATGTGTTGTAATAATAATCAAAATCTACAAAGTAACTAAAGTTTTCGAATAATGTAGTGGAGTAAAAAAGTACAATATTCGCATGAGATGTAGTGGGTAGAAGTAAAAGTACAGAAAATTTGAAATACTCCAGTAAAGTAAATAAAATACCTAAAAATTGTATAAGTAGCCTGCTGTACTTGAGTACATGTACTTAGTTACTTGACACCACTGGATCTTTGTAATACTGCGTGTTGATATCATAACCCACCTCGCCATGTGGTAAGTTGAGCTGAAGGCTGGGAGCCATGTGGCGAGTGAAGGCCACCTCAATTATTCATCATGCAGCTGAAAGGTATAGTGAGGGTTTCTCGTGCAATAATTGAGGTGCACCGG